>NW_015114062.1:0-10008 GCF_001443285.1 Poecilia latipinna | reverse complement strand
TAGAACTTATTGAAGACTCAAGACAGCCATAACATTATGATTTTTTACAAGTGTATGTACACTTTTGACCACAACTGTAATTCTATTCAACAGTTTGTGGAAATAAGGTGACAAAATGTGAAAGAGTTTTGCTAAAGATAAATGTATTAAAGTTTGCTCTTAAAGTCATGTCAGAAGTATAAAAGTTAATAAAAAAAATGCTTGCATCAATCTTTGATACCAAAGGCAGGGTTCCATTTAAAGATGCATATATTGTTTAGTTAACAAATTACATGTCATGGATTATTGTAAGATCATTACCCTGCATACAATGGGGTTGATTGCTGTGAGGTACAGTGTGTACAGTTACTAAAGCGGATAAGAGAGATTTATTGCACGGCCTAACCAAGCGTACTTTTCTATTTTGCTGCCGAGTTTGTTTGCTGTGAACTGATCTCCATAATCTATCAGTTTCAGCTGCCGTGAGAACACGGTCACCCGATTCCCCAAAAACAGGTCCTCCAGATGGAGGTCCTCATATTTGGTCCTTCTCAAAAACATCCTTTGATACTTTAGGTCAAACTGAAAAAAAAAAAAAAAAGAAACATGTTAGTAGTTTTTTTTTCCTTTCTGTCTTTTTTTTCTAGAGACATTTACAAAAAGCGTGGAGAATTTAAAAAAAAATGAAGTGGTACCATTTCTACAGAGTTGTCTTTAGGGTAGAAGAACAGCTGGTAGCGCCGCAGCAGGGAGGCAGTGGGATCATGCCACTCTGTGAGAAAAGCATACCGGTCCTCCTGAAAAGAAGTCTACATAATTTAGATATGTGTTAAAAACGACACAAGGACTTGGGGTGAACAAAAATCTACTTTCATACACTAATGTTTATTCTACATCATGCATGTGTCTTGATTATGAAAGACCTATTTGGGTTAGATAACGTAACAAAGTCAACACCTGGTTTTTATTAGCCTTGCATGACCAGAACTAGCTCCAATGCATTATGGTAGCGCTGATGACGTGTTTGCATTGCCCTCAAGTAAAAATGTGTTGTTTCTTTGATGTGACAAAGAAACAAATCTAAGCTTTTTCAATTGTGACAAAAATATCCGTACTCACTTTCTATAGCAGATTAAATGATAAATCCACGTTTCGTGTCACAACTTGCATCAAGAATTATAATCCCTGTATTGGATCACAGGAGGCGGATTTCCCATAATAAAAAATTCAAAACCAGATCCTGTGCAGTTGGGCTTGTTTGAAACTGTGGGGGGAAAGTTTTCTGACTGTCTCCTGTAAACAACTAGAGTCAAAACCTGGAATTGTTTAATGTGATTGGAATTAGTCATTCTGAAAAACTAAATCTGACCTAAAAACAACCAAACAATGATGGTCTATAACTACGTTGACCTTGAACATCCTTGTCTCAACAGTAGGCGCCGCTCACTTAAGACTTTTGCCTTAGATGTGTGAGCTGTTTGGCATCTGGCAATCTCTTTGTTAACCATGTAATAGTTAACAAAGCTAAATAAAAAAGCTAGCTATTAATTAGCCATCTTTGTTAGCTAGCTAATAGCTAACAAAGAGAAGAGTGGTTGCATGTCCAGCTACTAGAGTGCTCTGATGAATTGGTATTAATGCAAATATATGTGACCTGTATTGTATAGTCGCAACGAACTACGAAAAATAGCAAAAGTAGTACTTTGCACCAAGTCGTATTATTCTAGAATTGCACCGCTGACAAAAGCAGCAAGTTTTAGCTGCTCTGTTATGTTATTTCTGACTTGTTCTGTTTATTGTCTTTGGCTGAGACATTGCATGTTTGGATAATTATTTAATCTGGTTTTGAAACCTGTGCAGTTGGAAGAATTTTTTGCTCTTACATTTTTTTAAAAATAACTTTTGAAGAGATGTTATAATATGTAACCAAGGCAAAAATGTATTATTTTTTACAACTGGGAGCAGCTGATTAGCATTGCAAAAGCTTACATAATAAATATTATAAAGCTCTTAGCATGCCATGACAGTCAGGAGACTGTCATACAGCAACAGTCTTCAGTCAGAGGCTTCTTCACATTCATTGCAAGACTGACTGCTAGTGGAAACTCTCTGAAGGTACTTGTATGAGATGAGTTACGACAGAATTTAGTTTCCTTTTTGAATAGATAAAGTATTTTCAAATTGAATTGAATTATCCGTCTTTCCTGACAAGAAAAATATTCTTCACTAATAAAGTTCCAACATTCTCAGGTAGCAGCAGTCTGAACTTTGTCATAAACCTTTTTTTTTTTTTTTTTTACTATTTCCACCATGTATCATTACCCTGGACATTACGTCATATTCACCAAACCTATTTTGACTGATGGAAGAGAAAACCACTTTTTGTGTTTTCTTACTGAGTGCTGTATTACCACTGATAATGAAAGTCGAGATATCCACAATTAATGGACCATTTCAAGACGTTCTTTGAAGATTTTACATCAATATCTAAACTATAATTTAACATAAATGTAACAAATAAACATTTGATAAGCATTAAGAATAGTTTAGCCGTAGCTTTAGCTAACAGTTACAGCATTTAATGGTCAATACAATAGAAATCTTGATATATTGGACGCATTTAGTTTCAAAGAAAAGTGCAGGTATTAGTTATTTGGGCAGCTTTAACTGCTAGTACTAATACACATCCTGAACGTGAGCTTCACATTGGAAGTCTGCTAGCCCTTGCTATGCTCATGTTGCTAAGCTAAAGTTAGCAAACAAATGACTATCTAGTTCGTTCACGTTCTAAGCAAAGCACTAGGTTACGTGGAGTTTTAACTTTAGTGTTTCAAAAGTTAAATGTGTTAACTCACCATTTGAAGACGGTAATTTATTCTATATGGCTCGATACGGCAGACTGTCGGTTTTGCCAAACGTTACCTATCATAGGCTATACTTCGTTGCTATAGTAACTGCAGTTCAAACTCGAGATGCATTCATGGTACATTGTTGACGAATGCCATTTCTTTAAAACCAACTTATTTTGGTTTTTGTCATTTCAGTGGTCCCAAACTTTTAGGTATAATAAGAACCCCCTAATTATTACCATATATTCCAAGCCTTAACCAGTTTCTTTTTTTCTAAGCATTTTCATCTGTGCACTAAATTTCCACTGTATCGCGCTGACTCGTTGAAATTATTGTCTCACACGCCATCTAGTGGTGAATTTAAATATGGTCGGTTCCTGCTATTTTCAAAAATATTCCGATCATCATGAACGCATCAGTTGACCGTTTACCCGGAAAAACAACACAGTAAGAACTTTAAACCTCCTCTTCTCCTACTAATTTCGCTCTCATGTTTCTTATAGAATAATGACTTATTTGAACCAAATGTTTTGTGCAATTCCCTCGCACTTATAGCGTCTACCATGGCTTCATCTGCGTGTATAAAACGGATGATACTCAGTGATGGTCCCCTGATCTTAGATGGTGGACTTGCAACTGAACTAGAGGCGCGTGGAGCTGAACTTCAGGTGAACCAGAAACCAAATAAATAGAGACCTGCTTTTCTTGAGTCCAAGTTCAACCAGTGAGCAGTTATAAACATTACGGTGTTGACATCGATTTCACGAGAACTTTAAATGTTCATACTACAAGCTAAGTTGTTTCAATTCATAAATGTATGAATAAATGTATGAACCTGAAGATTTTTCCAAGTTGGCCTAAGGGGCCAACTTGGAAACTTCATTAATTAATTCATTATGTTTCTTACACATCTTTCTGTAGCTGATCACACATTTGCAACGTTTGTTTTGTGCAACTCTCTTCCATTCATCTACGGTCTTTTGTGTAGTTATTTAAAATCAGCTTAATATTTCTAAGTGTTATCAGGACATGATTTGGCCCTTCATTCGTCTGCTGGAGGGTTACCCTAACGTGTTGCATCCACTAGATGGCGCCATTTTGGATTTTGATTTTTTTTAAAAATTATGCCCCAGATACGCTAATTGATTATTGTTTACCTATTGGTACGTAGAATACCTTGCTATATCTCTTGAACTTTTCTGTTTTTCATCTAAAAATAAAACTTTAATATGTTTTATTTGTAAGAATAAAGTTGTGCATAATTTCTTTTATTATTTTTACTAATAAAATCTGAACAAGAGTCATCTTTTAGGCCTAAATTCTGAGCGTTATATAATGTAAAACTATATCAGCTATAGATCCTCCCAAGAGAGAAACATGGTGGAGGCAGTATCATACTGTGGGGGTGCTTTTCTTCAACAGCAACAGGAAAAACAATGATAACCGTAGCCTTTAAAATTCAATCAGACAGTCAACACATAATTAATAATGCCTAATTTTGTATGAAAACAGTTGCTGTCACAGAAGCCAAACTTGAAATTGAGCTGTGATAAATAATTAGCACAATTTTCAATCCTTGTTTTAACACTAAAATTATTTTTGAAATGTATCACAAGATGTAACTTTGGATGTTGTAAATCTTGGTGAAAACAGGTCAGCCCAACACAGCTGTATTTTTGAAAGCTGAATTGAAACTTTTTTTCTTTTTTTCTTTAGGGGGATCCTTTATGGAGCGCCAGGCTTTTGCACACGAACCCCCAGGCAATAAAGGAGACTCATTACAGGTAGGTTCATGGAAAACTGGAGAACTGCCTAACGGGCCAAATTAATTAACTAATTGTAAATTAGTCGCTGCTTTTCCTTCTCCACTAGAGAATACAGGAGTTGTGAATCAATGTAATCATTTAAAGGGGCAGTATTACACAATTTCCAGGCACATAGTGCCATTTTATAGTACAATCATACATTATATTAACTTCAGTTGTTAAATGAATGCTACATGTATGAAAAATAAATGAAAAGAAATTGTACTTTGTAATTTAACGCATTTAAATCGGGCCCCTGTTGCTCAGGAAGTCATCACAACATGACTCCTCTGTTAACCCTTTAATAACGTTTTTACTGGTGCTTCTCTGAGCAGTAGCTTGTATAATGATGCTAGCAGATGTGTAGTTCCACCAGGTGTTTGCTGATTGCTGCTGACTAGTCTGAAGGAGCAGAGTGTAGGTGTTGGGGGGGAGAGAGCAGCTCTGTGAGGCGGATACTTGGAAACTGCAGCTGCCTGAGGAGGAGTTTCGTCCTAGAAGGCGGGGCTAGGTCCACCCAGGCGTTTTCCACAATTTAACGGTTGCTGTGGAGATTAAAGGATTTCTCAAACATGCATGAAAGAATCAAGGCAACACTCCTTGTACATCTTCGATGAGGGAATAACATTATAGCATGATAGAAAGCTCAAAAAGGTAGATTTTACATGACACTGCCCCTTTAAAGAACACACTTCAGTGTTTGATATGTTAAATTAGATTAAATAATCCATCCTCTTAATCTCAAAATGACAAATTACTGAACTCCAGCTGAGTGGTCACATTTCTTAATGAAAGCTACCAAACGCCAACAGGTTTCTCCTCAGCGGCGCTGACGTCATCACGACTGCAACATACCAGGCGAGCATCCAGGGATTCATCAGCCACCTGGGCGTGAGCTGTGATGAGGCCAGAGAGCTGCTGATGTCCGGAGTTCATCTGGCCAAAGAGACGGTGGAGACTTTCCCCTCTGGTAACAAACCGCACCCTGTTCGGAAAAAAAGTCAACGTGAGCCGAGTTTATTCGTACGCTTTGACGCTGTGTCGGTATTTTTCCGCCAGGGGACAGAAGTCTGCTGGTGGCGGGCTCCGTTGGGCCGTACGGAGCCTTCCTCCATGATGGATCGGAGTACAGCGGGGCGTACGCGCAGAGGATGAGCGTGGAAGTGAGTGGCTCCTGGCCGCATACCGACAGAGTTCCTGTACATGTCACGGGATGTAAGATTTAAAAAAAGAAAAAAAAAAGAAAAACATACTACTAAGCATTACTTCCTCTATGAAGCTTAATGACGTTTTATGTGATCGACTTAATAATGAAGTGGAACGTTTTGAAACATTTTTGCAAATGAAAATCTGAAAAGTGTGGTGTGTTTTTGTATTTGTCCCCTTGAATCATATGTTTGTGGAAACTATTTTCGTTTCAATTACAGTTGCACGCTTTTGTTTGTTTTCTTGTTTGTTTGTTTTTTTTTTTTTTTTGGGGGGGGGGGGGGTTGAGGGGTTGTGTGTGTATTAAGTTTGCACATCTAGGGGTAAAGATTTTTACCTGATATTTCTTACAAACCAGATCAAGATTTAGTTCTGAACTTTGACTCTATTCCATTAATATGCTCCATGAAACTTCTCTGTCTGTATGTTTTGGGTCGTTTTCCTGCTGGAAGGACATTTAGTTTTTAGAATTTTTGAATTTTATTTTATATTTAGCTCCATCTTTTGGAGTGGGCATTTATCATATAAATTATCATTCATTGTGAATTTTTTTTTGTTTTTACACGTTAAGAATTTTAATTCATCATCAGCTCAATAAGTTCCAAATAGTGTTTTTAAAAAACAACAAAAAAAGTATTATCGGAAATGTTGTTCCATAAAAGAATCAATAAATATAAATAAATTCAAAGATATGATTAAATATCTGCAGCTTAATGAAATAAATTATTCTTCTCTTAATAACCAGCTTCTTAGGGAATCCCATTTCAAATGTTCTTACAGAGCAGTATTTGTGTTGTCAGAACGTCAAAACGTCAACCCAGCATATCATTGAACACTGATATTTACGTACTATCAGTTAACCTGTTCTCCGTTCAGGAGCTCAAGCTGTGGCACAAGGCGCAGGTGGAGTGCTTGGCAGCAGCGGGGGCCGACCTCGTTGCTTTTGAGACCATCCCGAGCATCAAAGAGGCCCAGGCCGTGGTGGAGCTGCTGAGGGAGTTCCCGGACTGCAACGCCTGGCTGTCGTTCTCCTGTAAGGTAACCGCTGGCGACCGCAGTCTGTTGACTTTCACCGCTTCAGGTGTTACAGGTAGAAACCGGTGACCAGGTACGAAATCTGCTGGGTGTAGTGATAAGACTCGGACCTTATCGCATAAAGACGGTTACAAAGTCGGCCTGGAGAACATTTCCAGGATTAGAGGACGGATGTCTCGGCAAGATGTAGAGAAACTCAGCCATGTTTTTATCTTTAGTCGCATCGATTACTGCTACAGTGTCTTCACAGGTCTTACAAAAAAAAAAAAAAAAATCATCTTCTTGTGGCTGATCCAGAACGCTGCTGCTGGTGTTCTGACTAAAACCTGTTAGCTAAAACACATCACTCCAGTTCTAAAGTCTTTACACTGTCTCCCTGTAGCTCAGAGAATAGACTTTAAAATACTACTGGTAGTTTATAAATCACTGAACTTTAAAGATCTGTTGTTGTTGTATCAATCTTCCAGACCTCCCAGGTCTTCTGGTTCTGGCTCTGCATCTTCAGAACCAAAACCAAAACATGGAGAAGCAGCATTCAGCTTCTATGCTCCACAAACCCGGAACAAAAACTGCAAAACTGCTGAAATGTAATTAAGTGCTGCATTTGATTCATAGTTACTGTATGAAAAAGGGTAGAGGCCAATACAAAAAAAAAGAATACTCCTGAGTTTTTTACTCAGAATTATGTCTTTGATGTCAGAATTCCTGGTGGAATGTAAACAATTTGAACAATTCTGATTCTGAGAAAAACAAACATCAGAATAAAGTCAGAATTATGAGCTAAAAGTCATGTTTTTTTTTTTGTTTTTTTTAGCTGACCTAATCCTCTTCTGTATCACTGCAACACTGGCAAAATATAATATTCACTGTTTGTTTCATAATTATTTTACTGCATTATATTTTTATAGCAAGACTTTGAACTCTCTTGCTGCTGAAATGTGCCACACAAATAAACTCGACTTGATGTAACTTTAAATCCCCCAAAAACACCTCCATGTTTTGATTTTTTATCTCACCAAAACATCTTCAGGACGAGAAGCACATTTCAGACGGCAGCCCGTTCGCGGACGCCGTTCGGCTGGCCTGCAGGTCGCCCCAGCTGCTCGCTGTGGGAGTCAACTGCTGCCGTCCGGCTGTGGTGGAGCCACTGCTGGACTCGGCCAGGGCGGCCCTGGGCCCCGGCGTGAGCTGGGTGGTGTACCCAAACAGCGGGGAGGACTGGGACACCAAACAGGGGTGAGAGAGTCTGCTGCTGCTGCTGCTGCTGCTGCTGGTGGCGGTTCTGCTTTTCTGTCGCTCGAAGCTTCCGTTCTCACCAAACCCGTCTGGGTTTCCTTTTCGTACAAAGATGGCAAAGGTCAGAGCAGACGGCAGGATGGACGCCTGAGCTGAGCGGCGCCTGGCTGAAGCAGGGAGCTGCTCTGTTAGGTGAGGTCCGTCGCTTTCCCACGTGCCATTTCACAGCGTCTCCTCTGAGCTCCGTCTCTATGCGCTCCAGGTGGCTGCTGCCGTATCGGTCCGGCTCACATCGCGGCATTGAGGCAGCAGCTGAAAGGAAGCAGCACGTCTTCATCAGATCCGGCCGACAGCAACACATAAAGAACGTTTACGATCCTGTCAAAGCCCCTTCCTGCTGCAAAACCTGTAAAAACTTAAAGCTCTCCTTCATCATGTCGGATTAACTTCAATAAAGTGATATTTGATGGAACAGTGGTTCACAGTCTCTCTGCATAAATAAAATAATTGGTCGTTTTGGGGTTTATCATTTGTATTTTCATCCTATCGATGTAGAGCAAATTATGTCAAACTCAATTTGATTTTGTGGCAAATCAAGATCATGAATGTTTTTAAAAGGGCCAGTGGTATTGCTAAAACCCGTTAACGAACTGTTTAAATATAAATTCTTAAAATGAAATTATATTATTTAATATATTATTTATTCAATATTATTCACAATTTTGCGATTTTTTTGGGAGGTTTTACAATAAAAATCAAAGTGTTTGTGGTACTAACTTTAGAAATATTTGCACTTATGTATGATGGGGAAATGCTACTTTTTCTTACTTGTTACTCATAGGACTGCAAGTGGAAATAAAAAGTACAAATACATATTAGCGCAAAAAAATGTGCAGGGATTTATTGACTATGTGAATTTCCATGATAATTTTCAAAAAAAGTGAAGCGACTGATTGATGTATTTTGGCAGATAAAAACTGCTGTGATTTGAATGATAAAATAATATTTAAGCACACTGTTATCTTGACTGTTCTATTTCTGCATCCCTTTAGAGTCTAGAGGGCCACATAAAAAGCTATGCAGGGCCAGATTTGGCCCTGGGCCATGCGTTTGACATGTGATGCAGAGCCGGATTACCAGTCCATCTCAACATGTGAGAATAAAACTTGCACAGGGCATAACAACCACAAAATTAAATGCATTTTTAATTTAAAATATATATATATATTTGAAGTTTAATTAGAAAATAAAATAACTAATAAATTAAATGATAAATAAAATACAGTTATCTGAAGGGGAGGGACCAACCTTTATCTGTCTGCCCTACGTGGAAAACACAGTTTTAAGGAGAACTATCACTTTGTGTTGGTTTGTCACATAAACCCCCTAAAACAAAAATAGATTCAAGTTTGTGGTTGAATAATGAAGACGTTTCGGGGGAGGTGTACACTTTAGCAAGGCAGTGGGGTCTGCTGACAGAAAACAGTGAAGGTGGCAGATTAAATGCATTCATGTACAGTTTAGGACAAAATGATTGACCTGTCAGATTCAGGTTAGCCCAGCTAGAGTCAAACACGGAATCTGGTATTATAGTGACTCGTTCATAAGCAATGAAAACCAAACAAACCTCAGCCACTGGGTCGACATGTCGACCTTCTGGATCCAATGAACGAACACTTGAGGATCTTCATTGGTCTTGCGGTCTCTGACAAGATGCTAGTTTTAATGTTGCACACCTGCAGTCAACTTAGTACAACCAAAATGTTCACATAATTGCCGCAACGCAGTGGTCAACAGCAGTGGCGCAACTACACATTATTCAGGTGGATGCGAAAACATAAATCGGCGTTTCCCCCCCTCCCCCGGAAAGAACGTCAGGGTGAAGGAGCGACGCTGAC
>NW_015114061.1:167934-170176 GCF_001443285.1 Poecilia latipinna | reverse complement strand
AGTTTTCTCTGACCTGTTCCACAGTTCAATCGCGGCAGATCACCCTTCAGAGCTTGTTAGATATCGAATCCAGAGAAGTGAGAATTTACCAGTCATGAAGCAACAGCAGACTGCTTTTAAACATGAAGCTTTTCCAGCTAAGCTTTCATGGGTCGACATGGTGGACCTCAACATCCATGTCGACTACGACGCTATCATTTTCCCTGTTGAAGATGACAGCCCCATTGAGCCGGAAGATGAATCAAAGATCCAGGGGGAATCAAGTCCTTCCGGCGACTTTGAGAGACCAAGATCATCGGAAGTCGAGCAGAAAACAGCACCCTCTGCTGGCTTCAAGATTACCCCCTCAGTGGAAGACGTGGAAGAGACAAACCAACACATCAAAGATCTAACAAAGCAGGTAGACGATCTTAAAACAGAGTTGCAAAATCTGATTTTTGAACTCCATCAGGAAAGAGACCGAAGGGTTGCATTTCAGGCTGAAGTCAAATCCCAGCAGGAGGAGATTCGAAGGCTGCAAACAATGTTGGAAAAAGAACGTCACCTGCAAGTCAAACGTGAACAGGTTTCTTGCTCTTCCAAAGTTACAACTGACAAGAATGTTCTTCAACAGCTGGAGTACTTCAAGTGGGAGGCTGCAAAATACGCCTCCCGCAATAAAGGTCTGATTGAAGTAATGGTTGAAGAATACCGAGTGAGACTTAAATATGAGGAGCAGCTCAAAAGTCACTCTGAGCAGGCTTCCAAATTTAAGGCTCAGGAGGAAATGGTGAAAGCTCTGCAGGGTCAGGTTGCAGACCTGAAGGTGGAGTTAAAACTTGCTCTAGAAAACAACCATGCTAGAGTCTCCACCCAACCAGAGCTCCCCCTGCAAACAGAGGAGACCAAGGATAGACAGACCTCCAATCAACCAGGGAGATGTGAAGAAAGATGGACCTCCAATCAACCAGGGAGATGTGAAGAAAGATGGACCTCCAATCAACCAGGGAGGTCTGAAGAAAGACAGACCTTGAGTCAACAAGGGGTCTCCAGGCATAGCCTGGCTCAGACTTTGCGCCGACCCACACTCAGGTTGCAAACAGAGGAGTCCATGGAAAGCCAAACCTCCACACAAACATGGAGGTCTGAGGAAAGACAGACATCCATACGATCAACCTCTACTGGTTGCATGGAGGGTCTTCATGTTGGCATTGGCACGAAGGCCAAGCTAAGTCCGGCTCGGCCTTTACACCGACCCACACCCAGGTGGCACTAACCTAGGTCACTATCCAAGCCCAGGTTTTGCCAACACTTTGCATTATGAAAATTTGAGGCTTTGCATAAATTTGGCAAAGCCTCAAACTGTTTAACAAATATTCTTCCGTCATCTAGCATACCTATGTTATGTTAGATGATGGATAAATATGTGTTAAACAGTTGACAATAGAATACGAAACAGAGAATTTGTGAAAATTAATTTGGCTCTGCTCCTGTCCAGAAACAGCCAATCAGAGCCAAAAGGCAAACTTTTGGTTCTGATTGGTTTCTAATGTGTTGAATCATTCAGAGTATCAGAAACCAATCAGAACCAAAAGTTTGCCCTTTGGTTCTGATTGGTTTCTAATGTGTTGAATGTGTCTCAGCACATTCAACGCATCAGACTACTAGTGTACTGCAGCTATGCAATTGGCAGAAAAACATCCTAACATTATATCATCATTTATAGAATGATTTAGAAAACAAAATTCTATACAGGCTTGTGAAAACTGTTTCGACTCATATTAGAACTTTGCATTGATTTCCCTTCATTTTAGTAGCTGCGATTTTGCCTAACCCAGACATTTTCCCTTACCCAAACCAATACTAGTCTATTCCTAACATTAACTAAACCTTAATTCACATCTTATCTCTAAACATTACCCCTGACCCAAAGCAATGAATCCATCATATTAGGACCAGTCTTTGGTCCTAATATGGTGGACCTAATATGACACTGGACATATAGTGGTGCGTTCACATCAAACACATTTTGACCATCAGGGGCATATGGTTTACATTCAAAGTCTATGTGGAGGCGCGTCGAAGGCTGTTGCAGTGCGCGGCGCCATTTGAACCGTTTGGAGCTTTTGACGTGTCTAGCGCATCCAATACTCCACATAGACTTTGAATATAAAACAGACTCGCCTGACGCCCAAAACGTATTTGGTGTGAATGCACCATTAGAATGTTTAGTTCCTATGGTAACAATGACATGAGCAGTGAT
>NW_015114061.1:44763-163279 GCF_001443285.1 Poecilia latipinna | reverse complement strand
AACAACTTCCAGAACCGTTTTATCTCAAAGCTGATAACTGGCGATCTATTAAGCATATAAACAGATCGCAATTCAGCTCCTGTACTGTAGGTTTATACCTCAGCTAAGAACCGCCGTCGCTCTTTTCCCTCCCGGCACCCGTTAGTTCAGTTACTATGACAACGGTAAATAAAACACAAAAGGAAAAGGACTAGTAATGGAGTGTTCCACCATGTCTGTAGTTCTAAAGTGCAGCTCAGCTCAGAGGGGTAGACAAAGTTCAGTGTCTATTTTGAATGGCACTGTTTTGTGTCAGTTAGACTTTTGTTTTGAGTTGAATTTGGCTTGTTTTGTGTTAATTATGTCACCACAGTTATTCGAAATGGCAACAAAAGTAATAGCTCCCCTCACGGGATCAAGCCGCAGGCAGCGGTATGAGCCACATTAACGGTACTAGGAAGAGGCAGTTATTTTGAGGTGTAGAACAATAGGTGCCTGCCTATGCATTGCTATGGCAGGCCCCAACTAACCTTTTACTCAGGTTAATTGGAATCAGCATAACTGTTTTCAGATGTGAACTGAATGCTGATACTGAACTAAACGGTGCTTCAGCCAATTAATTTAATGATGTAAATGTCTTTACATTTTTACACAGCTTTATCTCTGACCTTATATTGAGATTATATTACACATAGGTGAACTCTATTTATAGAGTGTATTTACATAAAATATGTTATCCTCTCATACTTTTCTGATTAACAGTAAGTAAAGTAAATACTGTGTGTTAAGTAAAGGCTGAGATTCCACAAGCTTGAACTCTCAGATTCACTGGTTGTCATTATTACTAATATATTTTTTCTTGTACATATTATAATTGGTCCAAAATAAATACATGTCATCGTGCCATTAGTTCATTACATGACAACCTTTATCCTTGTCCTGCCGAGGCTTTCTTTTGTAACCCCATAAAACCTTAAAGCATTGGATAAAAATGAGTGGCTAAGTGACTAGCGTACGTCTTGGGATGTTATCTTGTTACAATAATGGACATCGAGAGAACATGCTCTAGTCCCTGTGCTGCTGTTCACGGCTCGGTACAGAGTTTCGTATTAGCACCGGCTCCGTCTTCTGTCAATGTCATGCGAACAGACAGGTCATTTACATTTTTGATAAAATGATCGTACATTTTTTATTTGTCTTTGAAATTAAAGAGTCCTTTAATCATTGTGGAAGGAAGGGGACTTGGTTGACATACTCATGTGTTTCTGATTGCATTAGAACTGATGTGGCGTGGCATGATGGATATTTAATAGTTGTGCTGTCCCTCTGTATCATGTCAGGAGCCTGACACACACAGATGGTTCGGAGCTCTCCAGCTCATACAGAATTGCTTTAATTATTAGGTCCATCATCTTGGCTTTGAGATGAGACGAGGGCTGAGGAGAGGAGAGATGAGGAGAGGAGAAGTACAGCAAGGCAAACTAAGGCCGTGTGAGACATGTCAAAGGTTGTTGTCAAAGGTTTTAAATGAGTTTATCAGACATTTGCGCGTGGTGATATGGTATCAAGCTGACATGCCATATCCTGTTTGTCTGCAGTACTTTCTTCTCCACAGGCCCTCATAGTGGGGTCTAATTGCTGTGTGTATCTACCGAGGCTGCGAAGAGCCCACGGCAGCCCTGTAGCGCCCCAGGCAGTGTGCTGATAAGACTTCTGCCTCGCCTGAGCTGAACTGTCATCTCTGGCCGCCGTGTGTTTTTATATTGCAGCAGAAAACTGATTCTTCTTGATTAAAAAGATCAAAAGTTGGCCGTGCCAATACCAGTTACTCAAAAGATGCCCCACAATTGCGTCACCAGCACCAGATTCGTCAGTGAGCAGGCATTGGCAGGCGAGCTCCTGATAATCCAGAGCTGTAATGAATATAAAACGGCTATACAAATTCAGCAAGAATACTTTTTTATGGAAATAAAAAGGACAGATGAGAGCAGAGGCCAGAGAGTGATTATGCGAGGGAGAACAGCCACTCTCACGTTGGCACCTCCAGCTTGCGGGCCATCTGCTTAGAGGGCCTGGAAATGAGGATGACAATGCTAATCACTGCCATGGAGGCCTGACTGGTGTGGATGAATGGCCATCCCAGGCTCTAAACACACTGAGTAGTGCTCATTACACAATGTTTTTGTCTGGGCATGCCAGGTCCGCGAGCTTCCACCAGCGCCGCCCTTTTCCTGTGTACACTCCATCACTCAGTGGCAACATGTGTATGGCTTCCTGTCAATTCAGGAAGTCTTGGTTCATATCCCAGCCACATTAATGGACCAGGCTGAAGATACTTAGTAATTTCCTATTTCCCTATTGAAACTATTGTTGTTGGCCATTATCATTCACATTAGTCAAAATGTCCTTTTTGTTTCTGTACTAGTTGTGTATTTTTCAGATTTGATCCTTTGTCCCGGAAATCTTGCTACTTTTAAAATTTGTTCGTAGAAACTTAACAGCATGATTCCCTTGGATTTGTTTAGACATATAATTTGCATTTAAGTCTTAACATTCATCACAAAGGGGCAGCGTTGTGCATTCTAGCCCCAGGTCAAATCAAATAATTAAAGCAAGGGAAATCGTCCTGAGAATAAGATCAATCGAGTGACATGAGTTTTCATGACTGATCATTCAAAAGACTGAATCAGGTAAATAAAACTGTAAGGTAAAGAAAATGTATGTCTTATTTGTGGAATAATGTAAAATTATAGTACCCATACTTTGTAAAGGCAGTTTGATGGTAGCTACACAGTCGTCTTCTGGGGTCTTGCTTTGAGTTCATCCCGACAAATGATGTGCAGTAGACCAGCTGTCTGGAAATCATTTTCTGTTTGCCATAACTTAAGGCAACCATTAAACTCACAAGCTCTTTTGAAAATGAGGTTACCCCATAGCCTGCAATTAATCTGTCTGGAATCTCAACTGTATTGAAAAGTATCAGAGCAGAAACATGTTTCATGACTACATCATTTTATTCTTACCTGTACAAAAATAAACCAAAAACCTAAAAAAAAAAGGTTATAAAATTTGATGTATTTGCTTTTCTCAATAAAGTTTCTGTTGTGCTTTTCCTACCCAAAGAAAGGGTACTATCAACATAACATGTTATCCAGTAGCAAATAATATTTAGCAAGTAAGCTTTAACACCATATAGCTGTAAATGAAAACTCATGATTTCAACAACTACCCCAACTTTTAAACTAAAGACAACAACACAGCATTCAAGATGTTATGTAATTATTGACGTTTTTGTTCAGATAATGCTTTATAAGAGCATTGTATTATCTTGGAAAAATCATTAAGGAACTACAAATAAGCTGTTTCACTGTCCAAATAGAATTTATTCATCAGTAAAACTATTCAATGTAGGTTCTATGTTTACACTGAAAGACATTAAAACTGTTTAGGTAAGTGTGCATTTGTTGCAACTGTGCACTGATTTAGCACCATTGCAAAAATCTCCAAAAATTCACTGGACTTTGCCTGTATTTTTGATATTCTATCCCTAATTTATTAGTCTCTGAAATCATACTCATCAAGCAGTCTAGCACTAGAAAGTGTTGATGTCTGAGCTCTGCTTAGCTTTTAGACCAACTATAAAATTTTGTAAAGGCCATTTGAAGAATCATTTACACAATGAATGAACTGGTTCATTCTTTGCTAAGTTTAGCTAAGTGATCTGTAACTTCAAGCCAGAAGTTGTGCCAGTATTGTTGGTGAGATTGGGTCATTACTGAAATAAGCAGTGCATGAACTTTGTAAATCGGTACTGATTTTGGACCTCATCTGCAGAACTTTATATCACCGTACTGGTGCTATTTACAATTTCTATTCAAATCCAGATTTGCCTCTATTAATAAATAGGCATTAGTCTGAGTCCTTAGTTCATGGAAAACAGGAGGACAGGCTTTTACTGTATGTGTTGTCGGAGTTGGTATGCATGGCCGCAGTTCAACTTTCATGTGGGCCCTGTCGGAAAGCACTTTATTCTAATGTACTGTGCCTTTTCAAAACCTATTCCCAAGTAAGAAATAAAAGCCCAGACTACTGCATTACTGTCCAGCCTGTCAGCTTTGTTAAATATAAGCTCCAACCTGCCTGCCAGAGCCTTAAAAGCTGAGCTGGCAAAATGCGAGACTAGAAGTGACAAAAGCAGATAGCTGCAGCTGTGATTTTAGGAAAGGAGAATGGACACTTCAATGCATTTTCATACGTTTACAAGGAGTTCATGTTGTTCTCTATGAATCAATAAGAAGCGCGATGCAGCAGACTTGACATAGAGTTATCCACAATGGAGAACCTACTATGTCACTACAATGAGAAATAAAGTCGACATAATGTCAGGCGCTATGGCACTCATGACTCCTCCTAGCCATTTCCTGGGGCCGAAAAAATCGAAGCCGTCAGGAAAAAAAATATGCTTCCCGTAAAAACATTTGACCATTTCTTTGTGAAAAAAATTAAAAGAGAAAGCTCATATGAACAATCTGAGGGTTGATAAAAGACATTGCTAAACAACTTTTGTTATAGTTCTCACTGTAGTTTTGGAGTTTATCATCAATGCAGTAACACAGGGTTACTGGGACACACTGTAGTTGGTATTTCCCTCCTACTGCTTTTATTTCACTATGAGTTTAGTTGTATTACAAACATAAGTGGAGCTAAAGGTACAAATTAGATCTAGAAAATAAAGGCTACTCCAGGAATTAAACTCATCCTCTGCCTCAATATGCTTAGGAGATTAACATATTTCATTCAGTTAATAAAATGTTATTCCTCTAACATACTATCCAGAAATAGTCAGTTTTGTTCTTTTAAATAAAGAAAAACAAGAACCTTAAAAAAGATTATTTAAATCCATAGATGATTGATTGGACTTCATACCTAAGGCCCTCTGAGACACACAAAAAGAATGAGTAAACTGGCTGCAGCTGTATAATTGTGATACAATGATTTCCTCAGTGAACCAATCCCACCTGGGATTCAATAAATCTATACTCATAGAAATGGACTTGTTTTGAGCCATAGAATAAATATCCAGACTGAATAAATTTAGCAGCATGTACTTCAGTATATGTGACATTTACATCTTTACAAGTAAGTATAACGTCATTAAAATCAATTTTATTTATTTTTCACTCCATAATATCATTAAGTAGATCAAATTGACAGACCAATGCTTGAGAAATCATAAAAAATAAATAAATAACACAACGTAGTAAGTACTTTTATTCACATACAACAATACATCAGGGATTTTTATGTAGAATTTAGGAAAATCTGTGAATGTTATGGGAATTATTAGTGAAGTTACAAATTTGAAACTAGAGTACTTACATACATTCGACAATCCATGTATAATGTTAATTGTGGTTATTAAATGCATTTTTAATTATTATCTTCTGTTTTTACATCTGTCTATAAACTCAATGGGATAAATAAACATGTCAATTCCAACAAAGAAACAGTGTTTAAATTACTAAAATAAGCTCCAAAATAGTTCAAGCGAGAAAGTTTAAACACAATAAAGTTTGAGATTACTAGCTTGGTTGGTTTGACATTCAGAGGAAGATAAAGATTCAAATAGGGCTCATTAATTAAATTGTAACATCTTTATTTCCTGAGAATAGGGAAAAAAATTGAGGATGCTTCTAGTTAATAAATAAAAAGGATACTAGTCTATTTTTCCTTTTTAAATTGCAAGGAATAACATAGCTAAAGCAAACTCTGTTCATCCTCTGTTTTATCTCTGTTCATATTCCCACTTAATGTTATTTCAGCCCACATAAAAAAGGAACATTTTAATAAATTAAAACCTCTTGTAGCAGATGATTATTTAAGCAGATAATTATTACGTTCCAGAAAAAGTTCCTAAAGCCGAACAATTTAGTCTACAGTTAATAATTTTTATTCTCCTAAATTGCTGCATCTGAATATATTCCAGTGCAGCAGCACAAAAAGCCCAGGAGAAATGAATGGTCCAGCTACAATGTGCTTGAAAGATGAAGAACTCCCCCTTCCAGCCATTTACTGCAAACCTTTTCAACAAAGTGCTCCAAACTGAACCATTTTACGACTGAGGTGAAAATATTTGCTTTTATCACCCATCCATTTGAAAACCAGCCATATCCAGAGCGAACAGAAATGCTCGGTATGGAGCAATCACAGTCTTGCTTTCCATGTCATAATTTCCTAATTATTTACCAGCTGCAATTAACATATTCTTGTTATCATCAGAGGGTTTTGTGAAATTCTTTCAGAAAGGACGTACCGAAGAGACTAAAACAAAAGTATACATTGTATGTGGGGGTCTGTGTGTACATAAACTTTCCTGATTAAAATAAAAATGACCTCTGCCTGACAAATTAGAAATAAACCTGTTTGACAGACCCCGTTTGGTAAGAACAAATGCGAGACATGAAAAATTGTTTGACACACTTTCATAAAAGCAAGTGGCGGCAACCCATCCTTTAGCATGTGGTAATGGCTTCTCGTTGTTAGATTCAATGGAAAAAGCTATTCATACTGTTACGTGATTGAAAAGAAAATTGAATCCTTTTGATGTTATAAATGTGTCTATTACCGCATTTGCACACAAAATTTCTATGGAAATTATAGAGAAAGGAGTGATTCTCTGTAGGAAACGTTTTGGAATGACATATTGAATTCTATTCCTGCCGGAATATCAATATAGTGTTATAGAACAACTCTAAAACTGTGCGATTTTTCACTGGGATGAAAGGTTAAAATTACTATGCTTCACAAATATATATATATAAAAAGTTAATGGCAAGATATTTCTTATGTTCTAATAAGCAACTTCTTGAGTTTATAAATAAAGCTAAAGGAGAAAATTTCTCTTCTATATAATGAGATATACCTGCAGCTACTTTGAAAGGAATTAATCGGTAAAATTGGTCAAAAGGACAAAGTTAATAATCTTAGTGGTTTGCATAACAATCTGTTAGGCTGAGGGGATCAGGAAGGATCTTTTTTGTTTACAGAAAGACATGATGAGACATAGACAGGAAGTATTTTAGAAAGTTTACTCCCGGCTAAAGACACAGTTTGCATCATCCTATGAACATATGTTCTGTGAACTGGTGTAGGTCGTAAAGCAGTAAACAGAGAACAGTGTACTCCTGTTTACAATAAGTTCAAAATGAATATTTTTGCCATGGAATTGCTTACCTTAATAATAGGCTGCCCTGTCTCAACATTTTTTAAAACTCAATGAAGCATTTTCATACAGTTGCTCTGTACTTATTTGTAATGCTAAAATGCTTATGACCATTGTAATGAGGCAACTTGACATAATTCTTTAACTCTAATGTGCATCTTTGTTTGGAACTGATTACAATCTGGTACAATGAGTCACTTCCTGTTTTTTATTTATCTATAATTTTAAGCTAGATTTTCAGAGCATTGCATCAAGGCAGGACTGCACACATGCTACGTTGCATGAGCAATTTCCTTCTTGGTCCAATGTCTAACATGGCCATAAATTTATCACTTTATTAGACAAAACTTTTTCTTTTCATGTGCATATGAAATAGTTTTATTGTAAAACAGCATACTACTTGGGATGGGGATTTTTTGCTGTTTCTTGGACTGGGCACGTTTTGTATATGTATTTATTATTTTGTCTGGTTGCAGTAAGAAGTAAGGGAGGAATTAAAGGAAACACTGTTCTTAATATGGGCTCAAGTGTAAATTAGACTAACCCTGTCAATTTATAGGGATGTTAATTTATTTAGCAAAGGATTTGGATGTCACGAGATATCTATTAATTTTAAGTCTTTTTATTGCTGGTAACCTTCAAATTGGCATCATTGATCAAGTTCCAGCATTTTGAGTTTCTTGTTTTAAGCGTGAAAGTAAAGATGTGTGAATTACATGTGGCAAAACTGCCAACAAAAAAACGAAGAAACTTAAAAAGGAATCTGTTTTTCTATGTGGCACACCTCATAATTTAACTTATCTTTGAACACAAGCTGCTTTCTGATCACTACACCACAACATTATTCAATTGCCTTAATGAGTGCATTTCAAAACTATTCAGCTATGCTCACATTTGATGTTCCAAGCCTGTTGTAAAACATTTTTGAAGTCCTTGCAAATGGTTGTAATAGCCTCCTTTCAAATTTTTGATAATGATTATGGATGTATTCAAATGAAATTAAAATTTAAAGAGCGATGCAAGTCTCTGTGACTAACTCAAGCGCATCAGTCATTTCCTCAATCTAAGTGGAACAGTTACTTTTGATGTCACACACAAAGGGATAATAATTGCGTTAATTCAAAGGTATACTGCTTACAATTTCAATCAATTTCATGTGCTCTTGAGCAATCCAATCCGTAAGCCCGAAGACAGATTTTCCGAAGCTCTTGAGTTAAAAAGAAAGGCAGGTGGCATTTCTTTTTTTTTTTTTTTTTTTTTTCAGAGTTTACAAATGACAGAACATTATGACAGCAAATAAATGTCAGATATATGCATTATGTCTGTGCTCTGATCAATAATTGAAACTGAAAAAAAAAAAAAAAAAAAAAAAAGTCGTATGCTTGCAATTGGTCATAAAACACAGTTTTGTTGAAATTCAACCCACATTGGCTGGATACATTTAGAAATTTAACATAACATGACATTAAGGAATGGTCACAATTTTTCTTCCACACAAAGTCAAGCAAAGGAATGGGTTTAGTTGTTACTGTGATGGATGTGACCTGAGTACAACGGGATCTTAATTTGCATGTCATTAGCAAGACTGATTGAGTGGATAGAGAAGTGGCGTGCTGTGGTGTGCTGTTGCCGTGTCATGAGCTTGTCATCCGGCTTGTGTGAGTGACAGAGAATGTGTATTGTGTGTGTGTGTGTGTGTGTATGTTTGAGTGCATAACAAGTTCAGTGGCTGCAGGTGTGAAAGTAGCCCAAGCTGTGAACTCCACACACTCCAGCATCCCTTCTCACTTCCTCTCCAAGTCATTCATTTTTCTTTTTTTTTTTTCTTCTCTGATTTGGTTTTACACTGGTTTGCTCTGCTAATTTGCATCGGCTCCTGACACCCTCATACCAGTCACAAGCAGCCCCCTCCCCGCCCCCCCAACACACACACACACAGACTCTCTCTCTCTCAAATAGTCTCACTTGAAGAAAAAAAAACTCAGCATACTAATCTCATTATGATCATCATTACTTGCTTTTTGTGGAGTGGGATTAAGATTAAATTATTGTACAATATTCCATTATTCCAGAATCCAGCTGGAATGTCTGTGTATCTCCAAAGGAGAAAATTCAGCAGGTGTGAAAAGCTGATAAAATGGTTGGTAGGGCCTTTCCACTTTGCTTAGCCTGCAACGTGTTTTTATAGTTACATTTACATTTCACATTGAATTTAACAAATTTTAAATTGTATGTTTTATTTCTCACTGTAATTAAAGCAAATGCAAATTGAAACTTTTACTTCAAAGGCCAATCCTAATTGTTAACACATTTCTACAAGATGAATATTTTTCTCCGCTCCTTATTCCGCATTCTAAACCAAAAAAAAAAAATCAAGTGAAAAAAAAATATATATATCTATTAAAAGCATGCTGCCATAACAAACAGTCAGGTGATGCATTTCATTTTTTGACACCCCAACAGTGTGTCTCATTCACTGAGACACACTGATGGGGTATTTACGGATATTTTCTTTTTGGTGTTAGATTTGAAACGTTGGGCCTCAAGGAATAACAATCAGCTGTGAAGCTCACTCTCAAAAGCAGCGTTCAATGTACTTTTACTCCAATTATCCAACACTGCTTAACCACAAAACCCAGTCATTAGGTTGTAGACTGCTGCCCTCAGTTCTCAGCGAGCGCTCCGCAGCAGCAGATCATTATGCACTGCATTAATTTGAACTGGGACACCTGATATTTACTCAGTTAAATACTAGTTCAAATGGTACATGGGTTTACTTTCCAGAATACAAATAAATGTATTAATTTTTTAACACGTTTTTATTTTTGGTTGTCTTTCTTCTCTGTAAGTTATTAGTCAATCGAAAATAATGTCTTAAAGCCCAGACACCACTATTTACATAAGGCTTACATGAGATGCAACAAAAATTTTAAAGTGAAGTCGTTGTATAAACATAGCTTTTTTCCCTCAGAAGAAACACCTTAGTTTGGCGCAAGCATTTCAAATTCACTATCAGCTATAGAATTACTTCACTTTCAGCTGTTACATCAAAATATAAAACAACTGAGTGTTCAAAATGCTCGAAACCAAACTGTAGAACATTTTCTGAAATGGACCCAGAGTGTATAAGGTTCCCTATTTATGCTCAGCAATGTTAAAGCAGCAAACAAATACGGAGTTTAAGCTGCTTTTTAAACTGCTTTGACAGTGTTGTTTTTACACATTATGTACTTACTTTGTAGATCTAACAAAAGGTATAGATATCTGTCTGCCTGTCATCCGACTGTCTGTTATATTTTTCCTAAATTTGATTAAAGACAATTAATATAAACATTGAATAAGTTAATTTACTCAATAAGTAAGTAGTTTTATGTAAAATGGTGTAGTATGTCAAGTAGTAAGATTTTTTTGTATCTGCACCACTTGCGAGTATAGTGAATCCATGGAACCAATTTAGAGCAGTTAACCAAAATCAAGGCAACATGTTTCCAGATTTGCAACTACACCATGCAGATGTTTCTGTCAGGCACTGACAAAACGACAAGAGACAATTCTCAATATCTGAACATGACCTATATAAACTTATCAAACAGAAAAAATGTCTACCAGAAACGCTTCCAAAACTATATCTACGCAAAAATAGCAGAGTGGAAGGATGTGAAATTGTTGGTGAAAGTTTGTATAGTACTGCATTTGAATACTGCCACTGATTTCTGAAGTAGACGTTAGATGTGCAATTATGTAGCCAAATTGAAATAATTA
This sequence comes from Poecilia latipinna, assembly GCF_001443285.1. Taxonomy (NCBI): domain Eukaryota; kingdom Metazoa; phylum Chordata; class Actinopteri; order Cyprinodontiformes; family Poeciliidae; genus Poecilia; species Poecilia latipinna. The sequence goes on along the minus strand of NW_015114061.1, from coordinate 152,316 downwards.
TTTGCTTACATTTAATTAACACAATACACCAAAGAAATCATAGAAATAAAACAATTTATTTTCATGGGATATTCTAAGAGACCATCTATTGTACACATATCCAACTGAATATATCCAATAAGCAGTGGAGCATTTGTACTACAAACGAACCAAGTATGTTTTTTAAAGTTCTGCAGAGAAATCTGAAGCAAGACACAGAACATTCAACTATGAAATGATAGTTGCACGTTGTATCGGAAGTGAAAGCAAGACATGTAATGCATCTAAAACTACGACTAATGTGTTCATATTTTGCTAATTAAATACAATAAAACATTTAGGAGTAGTTTTTTTTTTAAAGAAGGGAAAAGGCTTACAGATTTTTACTATATCATTACCATATACAACCATACTCACACAAACCTGGAGACTGTCTTAGATTCCTCTAAAACATCAAACAGTTTAAGAAATTGGATAAAGTAATGCTGCAGAAGCTTTTATAAGCCACAGGTCATGCTAATTATGCCTTCTCATAAAAAAATAAGTCTGACCCTGTACAACTCATACAATTGTGCATTGATTTTCTAAAGAAAGTGTGTTTAATAAATTTAGCTACAGGAGCAGGACCAGGTGGTCAATCATTGTCCCATTCTTAAAGCCCCTTGATGAGTGCTGACAAAGATCACAGAAATAATGCATCATTGTTCTGTCTAATTACAGCATGTCACAGACAAGAGCGGATTTGCATTTTAAACAAGCACTTGGTCTGATTGAGGAACAATTGTTATATATTCCATTAAATGTGCAAGCCATGCAGAGGGCAGCGCACTCTTCTTTTTACTAATCACAAAGCATCCAAGTTTTACTGCGATGCATCAGCTATTGAAGATACTTTTTATATATGTTTGTTTGTTTTCATTTATTCACTCTTATGCATACTTAAGTGATATATTTCCCCCCACCAACGATTAATTTAATATCCCAGCCTTCTTCAAGATCTTTTTACATCACCCCCACTCCGAGTTCAAGCAGAAATCCGAGAGGGTCTGAGGAGAAAGGGAGAGGAAGTGGAACTACAACAAGATGCAAGAATCAAATACCCTTTAACAGTTTTTGACTGCTTTTGCTCCATTTTCTTAGAGTGGATTTGAAGCCGGGCTGGGCTGCTTCCTGAATATCTTACAGCCTCCTCAGTGTCTTTATCTACAATTCCACTTATTTACAGATCACTGCTGGAACATCTGCTCTAACACTTGCCCCAAATCCAAGAAGTGATGTTTTGCAATATACCATTTAATTTTTAATGTTGAAATTCAGTTCTCCTTCAAAACAGAAGAACTTTCATAGAGAAGCTCCTTTTGATGACAACTAAACAGCATCCAATAGCTTAGAAATATACTGGAAACCAAGGGATAAACAACACTGTAGCAAACAAACAACTGCAGTAATGGTAAACACTGCAAAAGTTGACAATATCACCGCAAGATTAAAGCAGCAGGAACTATTTTATCTTAGTTATAAACAAGTTTGAATACAGCTAATCAGTATGTAAAAGGAAACCAAACATATACTGTAACTCACAAGACTTGAAAAAGTTGTGGTTTTAGTTTGGAGAAATGCTCAGCAAAGAAAGGTTATGCTCCATCATTATCCACATCGAGCCATGACTGATACATTAGAAGCTTACAGAAGTGTGTGAGCTTCTGTACGTACTGAGAACCAGCACACCTGCTTAATAAACAAGGTTAGATCGAGCCATTTTGTGCAATTTTTCCGAACTGTATCCTGTCATTGTTACTGATTTTTTGTTTCTTTGTCCTGCCATTGGAAGCAAAGTTACAATGCACCTGCATGCGTTCGTCTGTGATACACGGCTGGCCTAATGCCAACACTCCACACTTCAGCTACTGCCAAATGCTAAGCGTATTTGATTTGCAATACAACATAATAGGCCATCAGTTTAATTATTACTGGGGAGTTACCATCCTGAACCTTTCCATACAAAATTGCAGGAAAGAAAAGAATGGCTCATAATACTATGGGTTTGGATATGAGTCAAAGACAATATTGTTCATTGAGAATATTCAAATACTTTCTCATGTTTTAATGTTTTTCATTCCCATCTTCATTTGTTAAGCAAAAACTAATAATAATAATAACAATAAAAATAGGAAGATGCTATTTAGAGAAAGCAGTTTTATGGTTATTTGGATAGTGGATGAAAACTGAACAAATTTGCACTGCAACTGTATTACAAGCCCCACTTCAGCCAAGGTTTGCAAATTGTGGATAATTTCTCCGACCAACATCAAATATTTTGGTTTAGGTACAGACATAGCTAAAAAAAAAAAAAAAAAAACAGATGCAGGATACAGGCCTTTGAGGACAAATATGCATCAGGTCTAAGGTGCCTGACAGTGCGCTGTAAACCACTTTATAACTTAGCTCAGAAATCTTCTCCATGAGTATAACTTCTTTCATATTCATATTTTTTCTTAATGTAAGCATTTTTTTTTTTCAGTTATTGGAGCAAATTCATGTTTGATGTTATGATTTGTGATTCACTTATTTACGATTAATTTAAGTGTGTGATGTCTGACAGATCAAATATCAGACTCTTTTGCATAGTTGCACCTTGAAGCGAGAGCTTAGGTTACAAAACAAGGTTTTTGAAATTTCGCATCATGTTTAGTAACACCACAAAGTCTATGTTTTCAGTCGAGGGCCGTGAGAATAATCTGAAAGAGAAGAACATGTAGTTAGAGGAGATCTGGAGGTGTTGAAGAGGATGAATAATTTGAGGAATGTCTGGCCCCAGAGGAGCGCTGTGTATCCAAGGATGTCAGAGTTTGACTGTGGCTGGTAGTGAGAGATTGGTTTGAACCTTTTTGGTAATGTTTGTGGATCTTGAGTCAGCTTTGTGGATAAGGTCAGACAAGAAGATGCATTTAAATAAGGTGACTGAGTTTATGGGACAAACTATGTTGGAGTTCATTCAGTTTCAAGCTGTAGGTAAGTTTTTGCTCAAGTGGAAAGAACTTGAAAGTGACTGGAAGTTCGAGAGGGTAATCTGATGGAGACACAAGTTAGGCTCCTTCAAGATAATTCCATGGGACAAAGGTCATAGTTGAAGATAACAACACTGATGTCTGTATTACATCCCCAAGACAGACAGTTTGTCAACAGTTGGGAGTTCCTCTTTGTGTACTGTATACTTGATGAGCTAATATGTCGCAAGAGGGTAAACAGCACAGCAAGAAGTCAGGAGAGGAGAAGAAACAACAGAAAAACCTAGAAATTATCCTAGAATTTAGATAAAATGACAATGTTGAGAATGCTTTAGATTTGATTTTTGACTTGTCAGTGAAAGACAATAAACCCAGATGTTTAATCGAAGCCAAGTGCCCACATGTCAGAAAAAGTCACTGTCTCAGTTTTTCTGGTATGTGAAATGTAGGAAGTACTAATAATTAGAAAAGTGGGTAACACTTTATTTGAATGGGGGTGAATAAGACTGACATGACACTGTCATAAACACCTGTCGTTAACATGAATAAGCCTTCATGAATATTTATGACTGTTGTCATAAAGCGTCATTCGGTAAATTGACACTTTTAATACAAAGTTGACATTATTCAAAATGTCTTTAATATGACAACTTGACATTAACCAAAAAATCATTACTGGTATAAATTTGTTATAAAAGTATTACTGATTGCACTTTAAAAATTAGGTAACTTTATGTTATTAAAGGTAAAGTTTAAACAGTAATGATTTCCTGGTTAATGTCAAGTTGTCATAACAAAGACATTTTGAATAATGTCAACTTTGTATTAAAAATGTCATAATTTACTTTATGACAACAGTCATAAATATTCATGAAGGCTTATTCATGTTCATGACAGGTGTTATGTCATGTTTATGAATATGTCATGACAGTCTTATTCAACCCCCTTCAAATAAAGTGTTACCGAAAAGTGTCCAGTCTGACCATTCTTTCTTTGTAAGCTGAAATATAGAAGCTGTCCAAAATGTGCACATCCGGGTAAAATTCCAAGTTTTTGGAGACTTAAACGCGTGAAACCGTGATTATTATAATTTCCACCTCATATCTGACATTTAGTTTACTATTTAGCTGAAAACAAATAAAGGAAATATAAATATTCTATCTCATTTGGTTGTCTAACAGAATGACTGCCATCCCAAAACCCATCCGAGCTTTTTGTTGGGTCCCACTCAGATTCTTGGCAAACCAAATCACTTCTTTAGCTTTCTACCAGACAGGTGAAGTTTTGGGGTCAAATCTGACTGATATTTTGTCTGTTAATTTGATCCACATTTATAGTAAAGAAAACAGAAGCTGAAGAAAAAATAAAAAGGCAGAATGTTTCACTGTTAATGTTATTCTTTTAGTGGCACGGTGCATTTCTGTGCCAAACACAACTTTTAATTATTCTCCAAGACTTCGGGTTTAGTTTAATCAAACTATAACAGTTTTCACCAGAACGGTTTTAAGAGCTTTTGGTTCTAGTCTGGATGCTTTCTGTGGAAGAAAGGACTTCAGTCTTTCCTTAACCAGGCATGTAACGCATACAACAGACTATTGCCACATAATGAACTGAAGTCCTTGTTGGAAATTCCTGCAGCTGTTTTGGTTTTGCTGTCAGCCTTTTGGCAGTCTTCCTGACCAGTTTCAGTTTTGCTTTTTAAATCGGCTTTGGAGAAATTTTTGTAGTGCCAGTGGTGTTTCATACATCAGATTCTCCAGATTCTCTTCACCATTAAATATTGTGGTGGAACTATTTGTACTGCTCTCTGAGTATGAGGTTCTGCTGATTCAGGGTATTAAGGTTTTACTATAACTGATAACACTAATAAAATCAAGAAGAGGAAGTGATAAATAATGCGACAAAAAGTTGCTTGAATGCAACTAAGCTATTATGCCATTATTTTTACATTCCACTGCTCATGCATTATGTTTATTTTCAGCCCACAATCAAACAAAACGGGGACAACATTTGAAAATAGATTTTATGGCGTCATTTATTTTACATGTCAAAAAAAGGAATCTACCAGAGATGGTAAACATCTGAGAACTTGGACCTCCTGGTTATAAAATAACTATATTTTCTACATGAAGCATTTTTGTAAACAATAATGACTTTTTCAATTCTGTCAGAGTTGGACCTTTCCACTACAATGTGTGAAACTGGTGCTAAAAATATCCGAGGTTACCTGTAAAATCCCCGGAAAACACGGGTCACATTTAACACCGTCTCTTAGAACAGGAGGGAAGTTTAATTTTGCCATGGAAGAAAGAGCCAGTTCTTCCAGTGTAGACAGAGAAACACTCACTCAGAGTAATCACAGTAAGCCTCCAGCCACCTTCCACAGACCATTATACACACATGGTGTGCATAATGGCATAGTGATTTGTAACAGCTGCTGAGTGGTTCTATTTTCTCAATGAATACACATCAACAGTTGTTCCTCCCCTATGGCCGTGTGAGATTTCGTTTTGAGCTTCCTCATGTTTGTTTTACGCTTCTAATCACACCTCTTGTGTTTTGGGGTTGGACCTTTCAGCACTGCAACAACGCTGTTGTTTCTTATCTGTCAATCGCTGTCTGTGAGAGACTCTTTTCTTGGAGTGTGGCTGTCCATCAGGGCAGCCTTAAACAACAAATTCACATATGACCTGTCATCAGGGTTCAGACTGGCACTGAACATGAATAGGTTCCGAATTTCTCTTTATTCATAGCTTTAGCTCAGGTCCTTTGCACAAGCAATGAATAAGCTCCTGGCCTCGTATTGACAATGCAACAGCACAAGTGAAAAACCCAGGTCTTTTTTTTATTTTTATTTATTTTTTTATTAGAGGATCAATGCATTGCACAGAAGAAGTGCTTCCACAAAAGCAAGAATATGTAAACTTTTGTTTTACACTCTCTGTCTTTGGAAGAAAAACTTCAAATGGAGAATACATCAAACAGAGAGCCAGAACACTTTGATCTCGCTCTGAATGCAATGAAGTTATGTTGCATTAAAATTTAAAAACTGGTCTTGAAAATAGAATACCATAGAGAAACCGGTATAGACAAAAAAAAAAAAAAAGACCAGCGTATTGAAAGGAATATTGTACAATGTGTTTTTCAGAAGGCAACCTTCAATAAAACTTTTGTATCTCCAGATGAACTACAAAAGACATTCTCTGCAGTGAGGGAGGTGAGTCCAGTGCAATTCAACACATCTTTCAACTGACATATATAAACATTCATAACCATATAATGCATTGTGGGTTTTGATGAGTCAGTGACTTGGAATGAGCCTTTTTGAATTGACCCACAGTAATGCCCTGAAGTGGACCAGAAAGAGAAAAGGTTGACCCTTTGAAGTCATAAAATCAACAATGTCCCTACCTCTCTTGTTGCTAACAGGCTTCATACGTGCTGACAAATTACCCTGGCAAGCAAGACAGTATAATTTACCACAGATTAAACTGCAGGACTCTTAACAGAGAGCCAAGGTTCATATGGTTAACACATTTCATCTTGATGCAAGCATATATTATTATGTTACATGGGTGACATGTTACTGCTGCACTCACAAGAAAATATGGCTCCTTTCTCTGACAACGAGGTAAAGAACATATTGCAACAATCGCAAAAAAAAATAAATAAATTAACATTAGCCTGAGAATACTTTTGACACTATAAAACAATATATTTAACTTCAACTTCTTGGCTGATGTTTTGAGATACTACTTATATATTTCCACATGTTTTTGTTTTTCCACATGATGCCACATAAATGCGCTAGTCCCTCCTAACGTCATGTTGCCACTCTACGCTTCATAATGGTGCACTTCTTCTTTGTCTTCCTCTGAATGCCATTTTGCACAATATAGCGAAACATTTCAGTTTCTCCAGAAATTAATTAGATTAACATCCTTTCAAAAAAATGTTTTCACTTAGTGAGTATAAATAATTTTGTTGATTCAAACTGATCTAAAATAAGAAAAATGCTTTGTATGTTAACACCAGGTATGAACTGCAGATGAAATTCTGTGCTTGGTGAGATTTCATCATTTTTGACATATTTTTTCTTCTTCAAAAAAACCTCAGATAACACCTTAATTTTTGGCCTTTAAATGTACCTTAATGGGACACTTAGAACATTGCCCTACGCATACCTGTTAGTGTGACAGGCAGAACATGTAGAAAAACAGTACAAAGTTTACAGTTACAACTGTTAACAGATTTGCAAATGATTAAGTTTAGAGGTGGGTCTATATTTGGGGTGGGGATCTTTTCCATTAGGGACTGATTAAATAATTATAAGGTTGTGAATATTTACTATGATATTACCGTGAATGTGGAGTGTGACCCACTTTAGACTTCCACATCTGAAAAGGATAAACCCTTTGATAATTCTTTGACTGCAGACGCTATTTGACAGTCAGTTTGGGGTAATAAAATATGCCTCCTCTCTGTCTGTCCCCCTCCTATTTTAGCTCTGTTGAAGATGCACTTGTGTTTGGGCCATGAAATGTGTGGTCCAAAGGTAAATTTGACTGAGTGATGTGTCTTATAATCTCTTGGACATATCTATTCCAAGAGAGAATATGAGGACTGTCTCATGAAACATTTATCTGGAAAGAGTAGCACAGAGACAGAGATGGTAGAGAGATGGACTGACAGCATGGAATGAGATGGACAAGGGAGAATAACAAGTAAAGTGTTTGTTTGAGCATATGGTCATATTTATGTCTTCAGTCATCCTTTCTGCCTTTACTGCACTTTAAAAACCCTATTGATGTTGAAAAAGAACAATTCATCAAACATACATATGCCGACAAAAGTTACAACTGCACATTTCTTATACACCTGCTTGCAGGGTTTCAAATATGTTCTATGAGCTTGGGGAGATTAAATAACTAACAAAAACCCCTAGGCTAAGCTCTGATACAAAGTCCATAAACCAACCCTGAATTCAGTGGTGATGCTTCCACTACATCACTCAGCATTGAAGCACACCTCTGGATACATCATGTCCCAAAATCACTTATCTGTTTTTTACCATTATTTTTGAAAAATCATATATTTGAATGCGTGTTAGCAATGCAGGATAGTACGGTTCCTTAACTAAAATATAGTTAAAGTATTTGTAGTACTATCCATCTAACTAGACTCTAAACAGAAATTTGCCTTCACACACACCTCTGCACTCATATATAATCAGGCACAAACTATATAGCTAATATTTTCAGGTAAGTTATTAAATTTTATAAAGTGTTACAAACTTCCCCATTTATTAGCTATGTAGAACTAGAGTCGTGAACTATAATCTTTACTGCATTTTTGGTACTGATAGCACATGTGGTTACTGAAAACTGCCAATACAAGATTTGATTTCTCTAATTGTGTTTGCCTACAGCCAAAGATTATAAAGCCTGAAGAATGTCTTCAATAATAACTGTCATTTTCACCATTGCTGTTATTCTGCACTGACAAATAGATAAGCTCTACTTTGACTCACTGAGTAACAGCTACCACCTAATCTCATCCAAAAAATATGTAGAACAGTAAATGTTCTAGAAACCAACCACTGAAAATGTCTTTATTTGATAGTTATAGTTGTTATTTAACAGAAGAAATAAAATAATTTGTTGACATTATGCTTTTACACATTCGATAATTTAAAGATACTCTAATATTAAGTGCCACAGATTGTTTTGGAAGTGTTGAACAATTCCATGGTCTCACATCATACAGATACCTTCATGCCCATATTCCACTACAATCACATTCACACAAGTGATAAACAAATATCACAACAATGACAAAACAACATTACCTAATCTCATAGTAGGCAAAGTCTAACATTTGCAGACTAACATCAGGCTGGAGATGTTAGATTGTAGTTGAAAAATTTACCTACTTTGGCATGGCAAATACATAAAGTGACTCCAACTGCAAGGTTGCTTGACCTATTTTTGATCCATCCATCCATTCACTATCCAACACGCTTATCAGAGAGGAATTGATGGAGTTTTGGCACTGGATTTAATAGTGTTTGGTTTATACTAGCACTACCCTTTGGCCTCTACTCTGCTTCTATAAAACACAACATTTGACATATTGTCAAACAACCAAGCAATCAAACTAAAAACATAATTTTTTCAGGATGCTACTGAAATTAAATTTGAGGTTGCAAAATACACTTTACCGTCTTTAAGAAGTGTAAGGCACAGTAATTATATGGAGCAAGAGCAATTCCTTCTTACTCATTTCTTCACTGACAAAAATCCCACAAAATCCTTGTGTGAACATACAAACGGCACAGAGAAAGTTCTGCACAGATTTGAACTGGTGACCTTTTCACTGTGCGGCAGTGCTAACTGTTTTATTTTAGCTTGACTTTTGCAAGTGTTTGTTCAGTGAAGGTTCCCTGAAATAGCTGTTCATGGGCACAGGACCATGGGAAAACTTCTCTATTGGGGTTGTGCTTGGCTGGCCTTCTCTGGTGCTTCAGCGCTGGTCCTTCTTGAGCTGATATACATCAAAGACTTGTGGGACCCCAGTACAGTGACCTCTATCAAACAGAAAATAGCCAGACAAGGTCATGCAGGCCTCTTGTCATTAAGTGCTGGACAGAGAAAGGAAAGCGTTTGCATCCAACTTCCATTACTGCTCACCAGATACCAGTTACTACCAGGCAAAGGTCAAAGAGTGAGTACACAAGAATGAAGTTCAGAAGGTCAAACTGGTCATGAGTGGTAACGGTCTGTTTTGTAATTTTTAGACATGTAGAACAATAAAGTAAAGAGCTTACTGGACAAAAAAATCAGCAAAAACAATAGCAAAGTAGGTCATAGTCGCAATAATCTGGATCGAAAAAAAAAAATATGTATATTGCCTGGTTTACTTAAGCTAAATATTTATTCTTATTTAGATAATCTTATTTGAATTCCCTGCAATGCCCCCTGCCCAGGATTCTGACACACACAAAGTTCTGTGAAGCATCTGCACAGTAAGTTCTTAATGTTGCAGTCACTGCTCTTTAAAAAGTTTCCGGTGTTTGAAAAAGTATGCTTGAAGTCTGCTTACAACTCCAAAAAAAGTGAGTAAAAACTTTTTTGGGGGATGTCGGGTCAATGAGGCAGCAAATACAAACTTGTTTTATACATAGCTATACATAGTTTCGAAAATGAAAAGCCACATAAAAAACAACTGTCCTTATTACTGCTTCTCCATGGTAAAGTGGTAAAATGTCTCTAACCCTTTCACATCTTCAGAAAGAATTCAGTCAGCCACCTGCTGTTTCACTAATCTGATCCTGTCAACAGCAACATGATGTCAATAACATGTCAGAGCGTTTGCAGAATACTCCACACAGCAAAAAACAGGTGCAAATATGATCAACAATCTGTTGTGTATCATGTCTCCTGTCCATCTGGATTTAAAATATCACACTATGTCCAAATAAACATGCAATCAGTTTCAGTCACAATGTAAATAGTTGAATGCATGCAAATTAAAATCTACCACTATAGCTTCTATATCAAAAACACTGTATAAGAACAAGCTATAAAATCATGGTAAAGTGGTAAAATGTCTCTAACCCTTTCACATCTTCAGAAAGAGTCTGTTGTATTATCGATAATGTCTGATCAGATGATGTTGGACAACAAAATGTTATTTAAAGCTCTAACACGTCAGAAACATAAAGAAAGGAATATTTAAAATAAGTATGAAATGAGTTGATATTTTTTTCTGATTAAATATTTATTCCTATTTTGATTGATCAATTATTATTTCTTATTTAATAATACTAAACTTCACACCAGATGTCAACAACTTGAATTTTTCACAAATAAAGAAATTTAAGTGAACTAGTCCACAAATTAAGTGATGAGTAAAAAAACGTATGCAATACTTTGTAGAAAAAGCCATCTTTAAGATGTTCCTTGTATGGAAAAACTAGTCATATGCATTATGCAGGTGGGATTTTGATCTGACCTTCCAAAACTGCCATCAAATCTCACAGATTCTGAGAGGCCTTTCCATGCACTCTAATCTTCAGATCTTTCCAAAGATTTCCAATTTGACACAAGTTAAGTCTCAGCCATACCAGCAGTTTTACTTTATTTCTCTGAAACCAAGAAATACTTTTCTTGGCTGTGTGTTCAGATGTCTTGTTTGGAAATCCACAGTCCTCTCATCTTCAGATTTTTATGATGAATGACCAAGTTCAGTTGTCCTTTCATACTTCCCTTAATTAAATGAAATTGGTCAGTGCCATGTTCTAAGGCAAGATGTTCCAACTTGTAAACTTTACTTTTGGTATATATGCTTTTGAGTGTGTCTGCAAATCTATTCTGGCTCCATAAAATGTAGTTTCTTAGTCTTACGTTCTGGACCGACTCGAGGTCATTCGGCAATACTAATGGTTACTCTTTTCTGATTTCAACATAGCTGAATAAAAAACACTGACAACAGCTTAGAGTATTAGTCGACTTCAGTTAGCAATAATAAAATATTATCAGCATTATGTGATAAGAAGTATATCTATTTTTTCAAATGATAAGATGTAGGGGGAGATTTCATAGGGAGACTAAAGAAGGATCCGGAACTAAGCCTGTCGTGTCCCCTATGTCACTCATCTAGATTAAAATATTTTGTTTGCAAAAACTGTGTGAAAGTCTGTTAAACAGATAAAAGTAAAAACATGTACACAAAAAATACACACATCACATTAGAGCCCGAACATTAGAGCCTGCATTTGGCGCTTAAAAGAGCCAAAGGCAGCGTGAACAACTGACCAATAGGCAGTTGCAGTTTATCCGGAAGTACACGCCTCTTAACTTCTGTCAACATTGCACGGGTTCATCATTGCTAACGAGCTGCAGGAAATCATGGTCCAATGTAGTCAGTGGGTAGCATGCAGTCCTGACAGCCGTGCAGAGGGCAGAATGCAATTTATTGCATTTCCAAAACCCAAAGGAAGTCTGGAGTAATGCAAGAAATAGATCGAGGCCTGCAGGCTGCAGCCAGCTCATGTCCAATTGAATGAAACTGTGATAACTGGCAACTACCATATGTCTGTCTGCACAAAGGTAACTGGATTTTTTATTTTTATTTTTTGTTATAACAACAGTTATTGATAGTCAAATCAAAGGTTGATAAGTAAAGGTAGTTATGCTTGATTTTATGTGTGTAAATGGTAGCTCTATGGCGGCATGTAAACGTGCAGCAAAAACTACAGTATTTACATTCAAGGCCCTTTTTTATGCTATTGTTTACTTTCATTTTTCTGAAGGCAGAATTTCACAAACTGGTATCATTTGTCATTACTCACCCGTTTTGTACGTGCAAAATGTGTCCTCGCAGCTTTTACGTCACATCCAACTCAGTGCCCCTCATTCTTCCTCTATATGTGGAAAAACTTGGGCTTTAACATTGATTTATCCGCTGTTTCCTGCAAATAACCTTACAGATCTGGTGTATGACTCGCTGGACAATTTTCCTGCCTATTGTCTTTGCCTCAGCATTGCCTCATCAGGCAAAAATAACCTAAAAAAAAAGTCTCTGGTAACGCATTGAGTTCCACTCTGCCATTATAACACTGTTTGTCAGAGGTTTGCTCTACCTCCACATCCATATGGGGCATCGTGTCAATGTGGAATATCTCAGAGTCAATTGCCATCATGTTACCACTGGACTCTTAATAAATGCCCTTCCCATGGAATATTTTGAGTGGGAAACAGAGTTCAATCAGACTTAAAATATTTAGGAGGACAAGCATGGCTTTTTGCAATTTTTTTTCATTCCAGCTATTTTAATATTTATTTGTCTAAGATTCTATTTACTTAAATAGAATATTATTTATATTATATACTATGCAAATTCATGAACAAATATGTCTTATACAGATGTTGTCATTTTCAAATCAAAAATATCAAATTATAATTTTCTTGTCAATTAAAAAAAGGGGGATTTAAAAAAGAAATCAGGGGACTGCAAGGGCAGAAATCCAACGCTAGACATGTATTGTCTTCACACATCTGATAAATCTGAATCTTTCCCAGAGTAAACTGAGCAACCACAAATTTTCGCACATCACTCTGCACTTTTATACCACACAGGAGTGATCAGCTGGAGGAAATCAATCCCCTCTCGAAATTTCCTCTCAGCTGATTAAGATAAACTGCTTTTCAGCCATGGGTACCCCCAAACCAATCAATTAAAGTAATCAATTAAAGGCCTGCCGGCTGAGCCTTTGGTAATTGAGGGTTGAATAAACACAGGTTACTGATACTGATGATAAAGCCGTAACAAAGCCATAGGCATGAAAAAGGCCTGAAAAATGAAATTTCTTTGATTTGGTTAGGTCTCAATTGTAGGATATCTAAGGGAAGCTGGGTTTAGTTATTTATTTGATATCATACCCAGCAGAGCTCTCTGATTACCCCTTGCTGCCAAAGATTCTGCCCTAGGACTTTAAATATTGAAGAAAATCGTCAGCCAGGCCTCTCCAATTGGCCAAGACTCATTTGAAAAAAAAAGAAAAAAAGTGCCAGCCGAATTCAAACATGGGCACTCTGTTCCAACATGTCCTCCAGTGAAAACAAATCCTCAGAGGCAGCTGAAAGAGACTCTTTGGCCAGCAAGGCCGTTCCACTCTTGGCTTGAGGTCCAAGAGGTGAGGAGGATCTCTGTACTTCAGGGATCCTGAAATGTAGCCCAACATGACTCCCTAAATGAATCGCATCCACTTAAGATGCATGTATGTCAAAATACATAGAAGTGGTTTGGTTGGATTTTGTTCGAAATATATTACATTTTTGTTGATTATTGAAATTTTCTGGGGTATTTTTTGTCTTGCAGATGAGCTCACTTTGGTCTACTTCTGTGACAAATAGATGTCGGGATCTACAACGTGTTTATTGGTTATTTCTGATAGAAAAATATGATAGTCTAAGTTTTTTTTTATTATATGTGACTTCAATGTTTTGATTGACAGCCAACATGAGACATAGATTCTTCAGGACAAAAGGTTGAATAAGAAGCTCTGTCTGTGCATTACTAAGATGACTATTTAGAAATTAATACACTTTTATAAATTGGTATAATGGGTTCAACCAAGATATTTACTTGGTATATATATATATATATGTTGTTTTTGCACAATTTGACATTAAATCACACAATTTTTTTTTCCATTAGGTCTGTGAGGATTCAACATTTTGACCCATTTCTTGAAAGACTTCATCTCATTGAGAAGTCAGTTCCTTGCGTCTTGCTTTGGTGACACAGACGTTGGCCAAGAAATGACGGACACAACAAAGAGGTAAGCTTCAAAAAATACTAAAATGACACAAGTTTTATTTCAGACATGAATTTAATGTGACTCTCTGGTTATTGTTTTGATAGCAGTAGCATCATGTGTTCTGCTTAGCACTGTTCTCACTTTAGCTCTTTGAGGAGACATAACCATACTGTGTTTTTTGCGTAGCATTACTACACAAACAGTTTGGCATTGTTTTGGCATTTTTGTCTTGGGAAGCATAAGATCCAAATGCATTCAGGGAAGTTCTGTGCGCTAGCCTTAGCTAGCCTTTTAACTATGTTGAGGCTTTATTTACAAGACGTGTGCATTATTATTGTGGTAGCCTTTTCTGGCTTACCCATGCAATGCTGAATGGATAAGTCTTCTGTTGTTGACATCTTTTAATCATTTTGGGAATAAACGTTTTTCTGCTAGATAATCATATACGATTATCTAACAGATAATCATATATGATTATATGATTATCATATATGATAATCATATATAATCATATGATTATTATAATCATAATCATATGATTGTATGATTAACTGCCAGATAATCATATATGATTATCTGGCAGTGTGTGTGTGTGTGTGGGTAAATTATCAAATTATAATTTGATTTTTTTTTTAATTTGAAAATGAAAACATCTGTATAAGACATTTGTTCATGAATTTGCACAGTATATAATAGTGTTAGAGGATGATAATGTATGAATATGAGCATGTCTTCATTAATATTGTGAGCAGATGTAGTAAAAAATTGTTTAAAACATACTTAGCAAATTGTTCTGAAAATATGGATGTTGTGCATTTTCTTGTTGGAACGATGTAATCTTTGAAGATTGACTTCACACAAGTAGGTTCGGTTCTAGTATTGACGGACAGAGATGTAGATGTGCTGCACACAGCGCCACCTTGTGCAGATGAGTGGAGGCAGTATAAGTGCTCTGATTAACAATGAAGGGTGTGTATTTGCTACGGAGTTGGTGGGTCAGCAAAGATGCAAGCAGTGGGCAGTGGTGTCTTCCTTGATGAGTGGCCTTTGAGCTTATTAACAGACTTCCTTCTGTGAGGATATTAATACTTTATTTCCAGTTTCAACCAGCAGCTTCATGTTGCACTTGCATATAAGTGTAACAAATATATCACCACACCTTCAGGAATATAAAAACGGTACCCAGGAATGGATCAGATTTTGTTCTCCTCCTGATATCTTGCCCTAGTATGTTTGAATTTTTCCTTGATGTTATATAATGAAGCAGTGTGTTTGAGGTTTACCTTAAGGTTCTTCAACAGATTTGCCTCTGTTTAACTTGTGAATTGTTCCTTTGAGAGTTTACAAAAACATGACATTGTCATCACCCCAAATATTTAAATACATAGTAGTTATGGTGCAAATCTTTAATTTTTTTGGAATGTCAAAAATAGCTTGTGAATAAATAATGTTGGCTATCCTCACTGATCTAAAACAGAAAATGTAAGATTTAATGATTTAATGTCAGACAGTGAGATGAAAATGTATTAGTATTCAGCTTCTGTCAGACTGTCCCAGGGCAGCTGTGGCTACAATGTAGCTCACCACCCTCAGTGTGTGTGTGTGTGTGTGTGTGTGTGTGTGTGTGTGTGTGTGTGTGTGTGTGTGTGTGCGCGTTTGTATGTAATACCTTGTGGGGACGATTTTCCTGACGCATACTACATTGTGGGGACCAAACCCAACCTTGTTTTTGGGTCAGGGGTCAGAGTTAGGACTAAGGTATGAATTGAGTTTTGGTTAGGGTTAGGGTTAGGTATGTGATGGTTAGGGTTAGGAAAAGGGTAAAGGTAAGGTTTAGGCTGTAGAAATGAATGGAAGTCAATGGAAAGTCCCCACAAAAATAGCCACACAAATGTGTGTTCGTGTGTGTGTGTGCGTGTGTGTGTGTGTGTGTGTGTGTGTGTATACGCATGAATGGTGAATGGGTAAATGACTGAATGTTGTATATAGCGCTGTTCAGTCGTCTGGGGTAGATAAAGTTCTATGCAATTATAGGCCATTTGTGTAAATGTTTAGTTTTAACTGTACGCTTGATTCAAAAAGTAGGTAGAGAAAAAAACACGAAAAGTGGTAGCCGCATGAATTGCAAGGTGTAAGGTCTGTGGGGACTGTGCTCAGCGCACATAGAAAAGCACTGTTCCTGTTCCTGCTCATTATCTAACAGCAGTATAACATAATTTAACATTTCCTTTGTGTTCAGGGACACCGCAGCAATTAGCTAACAAGTGGGTCATCCATTAACCAGGCCCACAGCCCTGGGAGAGATTTAAGCCTCCAGGGCAACACTCAACAATTCTCTGTAATAGAATGGCTAAGAGGGAGACTCCATTAGTAAACATTTAGGAAATCAGTGAGAAGGCAGGTCTGCACGGGTAATTATATTACAGATAATTTACAAGAAATACTCTCTGCGCTTTATTGTGTTTTGTTACTTTATCTCTCTCATGATGTTTTCAGCTTTGTTTCTCTGCTGTTCGCTGCTCCACATTGATGGACTGTGAGGTTACGAGTGAAAGTTACTCTGGGACTTCTGGTGCCACTGTGCCTGACATCCATTTTGCCCAACACAGACTGTCCTGACCTCTGTATTTATTAACATAATAAAGGCCTGTTGATTTTTCCAGAGATCGAAATTGCACAAACCATGCAGTAAAAGCTGAAAGTGCTCTTTTAGGATCCCAACTCAGTGCATAAAAGACTGCCAGATACTTCCTGCTGTCCACTCTCCGAGGCCTGAACTACAGATATAAACAAAGAACTGGCTGCACTGTTAGACCCTGATTTCAACTGGGATGATATAGTATGGACACCCCTTTGAAATAGTTTACTTCAAAATAAATTCTTAATGCAGCTTGCTTTTCTGATGAAATAATTCATTGAACACACTAACATTTGTAATAGCTAACCAGACCCTCACAACGGTGTTAGAGTAAGACTCAAGGTTGATCAATAGAGGCCTTAGGGGTTTTATTTTCTGTTCCTTGATCAAGGCTGTCAGATTAGTATAGGTACAGTGTAAATAGGACTACTGCTTGAGCATAGGCGGCGGCTCTGCAGCCCAGGTTGGAGAATCGCTCCCTCATTAATATGATTAGGAAAACAGCCTTCGGGCAGTGAGGATGCAGAGCAGCCCACACCGAGACTCAGTGGATACCAAAAAGAATGGACAAATGTCAGTGTTGTTATTTTCTAAGAGATCTGAACAGACAAAATGGTTGGGGGGAAAAAAAATAACACCTGCTTGTGATCATAAACCAGAATAAAACAATCATGTTCAAAGACTTCACAAAGGCAAAGACTTTACTATCTAAAAAATATGCAAATATACAGCTGAAATAAATAGTTCATTATTTGTATTTGATATTGTGTTCTTAATTAATTAATTAGTATCTTTCCTATGAAATCATCCTTGACTCCTTCCCTAATCGAGCACTTTCATTTTAAAAGTTTTACGCAAATTTGAATCCGTGTCACCTCAGTTTCGTTTTGTAACGGGGGGGAAGAAACACTTGTGATAGACTTTTAAGTGCTGCTTATTTAAACCAAAACTTAGCAAAATCATGTTGCATGTTTTTCCAAGTCATGTAGAAAAATATGGCTGGTGATATAATTTATTAGCCTTATTTAAGTATCATTTTTCATCTTTTTTCCAATCAATTTGCTTTTGAGATCAAGACTACTTTTTCCCTTTCTTTTTTTATTTTTTGCAGTGCTTGTCATAGTGAGTAATTATCATCGTCCTGTATGTCATGAGCTAAGATGGATAGTGACACTTCTACTGATCTATTCATCTTTAATGCAGATGGCATCTTCCTCCTGAGTTTGGGAACATGTTGTCGCCTCAATAACGCCTACAGACAACATAGGTGTTATTAGAAAGTGTCCCATATTCAGCAAAATGGTTGAAAGTGAAAACAGGTTCTAAGTGTTTACACAGCAAAACCACTCTTTTATGTGAGCAAGTATTAAATAAGTGTTATATGTGGTAAATTTCAAGGGTAAAAGTAAATTATTCCCTCCCCTTTTTCTGAGTATGAAGTTTTGTAAACCATAAAACATTGAATTAAGTGAGTTTATGCTTTTTATTCAGTATTGCAATTTATTTCACTGCAAACTAAGTGGATTTTTCAAAAGGATTTTAGTCAGTTTTTAAGATTAGCCCAAACAGCCTTGCTGCAAATACCTTTCTTGGTTTTTGTATCCCACAAAAGAATTCACCTTTTATGCGTTATGTTGTGACTTAAAGGACATGGACGGTGTGAATTATCTACTCATAAAATAAACTGTATTTTTTTTTTCTTAATCAAAAGCTATTTGTGCAGAACATAGGTGCAAAACAGTTTCGACGAACAGGGAAAGAGTTGTTAAAAGGTCTGAAAATACTTATCGTTTCTGCAGTACCTCTCACAACCAGTAGATGGTACTCTACTGTGGGGCTAAGGAAGCAGAGGTGAGCGTAAGAGATTCACTGGTGAAAGAGTTCCTCAATCAAATATGACTTATTTTTTGACAACAGACAGTTTAAATACATTTTAAATTAAAAGATAGTTTATTTCTGTGACTTTTACAAATGCTAACTATTTCTGGGAGATCTTAAGCAAAGATAAATTATAAATACAGCAGAAATTATTACATAAACATAATCATGTGTGCTTTGGGCCATGAAAAGCACTGCTGCTGCGTTCAACAGACAGCAGCAGATGGCTTGTGGCCGGTGTCCGGCTCCGTCCTGTCCCTATGAACGTCAAGCAGAGGTTAGTTTGTTCAGTGATGGAAAAGCCAGATTATTCCTGTCAAAAGAAAAGCCGTGCAACAATGGAGTCCAGTGCTTTGTTTCCCTGTTTTTCAAAGGCATTTGTTCTTTGATAAGGTACCGGACAGAGTTAACATGATGGTGGGGTCCTATGGAAAAGAATACACTTTCTATCAATTGTGTGGTCCTTATCCCCACGGTGGCGTTTGCTGGGTGTGGGAATAGGCAGCATTCTGGGGACTGCTGCTCTGAGATAGCATTCACAGGCCAGAGCACAAGAGCAGGCTGCATTCAGCCCAAGGAACCAGGGGCCCTGTGCTGCAGAATTGTGCACAGGGATGGACAATGTACACTATCTTTGGTGTGGGCATAAAAAACCAGTGAAAGATTTTATTGTAAGGTTTGGCTGGTCTTGTTTGCCGATTCGCTCATTTTTTCTTTTTTTTTTCTTTCTCTTCCCTTTGCTCACGTTGTCCCTGAATTTACCATCTGCTTTCTTATTGCAGGTGTTTCATTGTTTCCTTTTGCTTAACATTTGGGTTTATTTTAATGGTTGATATTTCCCGCCCTTGATCTCTCTGTATCATCTGCATTCGTTTTGAATAATGCCTTTATGAGAATCTGACCACCAAGCAAAAATCTTTTACATTTTTTTTTTGTTAAAATAAAATAAGCTTATTAAATGATTTATTTGCTCAAATAAACAAAATGCAGCTCTGAAACGAGCAGCAGAACACTGATGTCAATATTGACATAATTTATTCTCTTTAATAATTGGCATCTCTGCGTGCTAAATGCCTCCGCTGATTTGTGATCCATTCAGAGCTGGGTCTCATCAGACGATGTGGAGGCTAAGGGTTTTTAATAGAAGCTGGACCCACAGCTGCCACCCACAGAGCCACCACATTGCATTGGGTAAATTAGTATTATGATTTTAAGGGATAAATACCCGTTCCACCTAATTAATCCGACACATCACAGGGCAATACGACACCATGAGCCCAATAGATCAAGGACCACAGATCAAAGGCTCCACCACTGTTAGAATCCTACACAGGCAAGAAGAAGGTTTCTTGTTTATTTCCATATACAGATGGCCTGTAAACTAATGACTGAAGAATAAAGCAATATACGCAAATTTGTTTATTGGTTGTTGACCGAAAGAACGTGGCATCGTTGGTCCACCAATAAGCATGTATAATTGGGCACTGGGGTATCCAAACTCAAGACAGAAAATTTTGAGGCTTGTTGAAATTCCTCATTTGGAAAAAAAACAAAACATCGTTCTGTCATTTGCATAATGTATGATTTAAAGTGTGTGCTTTGAATTAAGCTAAGCATTTGTAAATTAGACACTTTTAGTCAAACTGAGGGGTGTGCAGTGTTTTAGCAAGCAAACCTTTTTGCACACCTTTTTTGTCTGCTTTAGCATTTTTTTGTAATCGTGTTTGGTCAACATATGAGAGGAAAGAGGGCGGGGGAAAATTCAGCCTGCTGATCAACTTGTGAAGAACCAAGATTGACCAGGTTTTGTTCCAAAAACCATTGTTTTATAAAGGTCAGTGCTTAGGTTCAAGTGTGAATCATCAAATGAATCTGTGTCAAGATGCCATAACGTACTACTCGGGTTAATAATAAGTATTGTCAGTTGCACACAATTTGGTGAGTACTCAAGAGCAAAAAAAAAAAAAAATAATAAAAGAGCGAGAGTAAACTTGGTTCCACTGTTTAGTGTTTAACAAACTGGTTGTGCTCTAGATGCAAACAAGAACAAAAAAACACCACTGCTCTGCCAAGTTTTACCGCATATTCACTGTTTACTGATGGCTGTTGCACATGTGGTTTTTGCATATGCTCTCCTCTCCCACTTAAATCATCTGTGGTCCCCAGGCCTTCCTTTGACATGTGCAGTGTTGATGCTGCCACCGCAGCTTAAATTTTTCAGGCAAAGAAAAGGCATGCGTATGAAATAATAATGATCATTTCAGACAGTTAGATTTTTTTGCATCTGACTGTCATCTTTCCTTTTCTTTTCCCTCTGTGTCCACCACAGTATACTCGACCTCCCACGCAAGTTTCTGTCTCGGTCTTGTGTATTTTTGTGCTGTTTGATTTATGTGTTATAGGGTCGGATTGTTTTTTTGTGTGTTTTTAGTACACATATAGAGTAGAATTTTTGAAAGCCTTGTGGGGGGAAAGCGTTTTTTTTTTTTTCTTCTCTGAATTGTTAAAATTCATAATGACTTGTTTACTAAACTCAACAACTGCAGACTCTAAGAAGGATTGGTTTTGGTCCTCTTCTCGGGGGACCCAACCCCCCTGCTTCCAAGACCTAGGCTTGAATGGACTGACATGGGACTTTGGTCTTTCTTCAATAATTCATCGAACAGTATCAAGTCCTTCATTAATATACTATTAAAAGGCATGTCAAAACAGAAGCATGCATCCAATAAACAATATTTGTTTGTTTTTGTTTTTGTTTTGTTTGTTTTTTGGAAAAACTTCTGCATATTTTGTTTTTCTGAAATGCATTTCATCTAAGGCAAAAATCAAAACAGAGTTTGTTTCTCTAAGCATCCTAGATGATTTATGACAAGCGACATTGTAAAAACTCCCACCTCTGTCGTACAAAATAGGTTTAAATGATGTATACATGTCTCGTGGCACAGGGTCTGTTTTAAAGAGGCTGTGTTTGTTTTATCGCTGTTCCTTTTGTGTCGGCACGTTTGGCTCCAGTCTCGGCAGAGTGTGGATGTCACAAAGCATTAAGAAGTATGAGATTCAGGATGTTTCATTTAATCTCCCCGACTTCCCCCTAGCTCGCAGCGGAGCCAAGCAGCAGCAGCGGAGGGAGTCCCAGCATCCTGTAGAACAAAGCTGGCTGACACGATATTTGCCTGAGGGGCCTGCACTCTCTCTCTCTCTTTCTCTCTTCCTCTCTCTCTCTCTCACAGGCATAGTCTGCAAGCGTGTAAAACAATGAGAAACCAGTCAGCTGACAGATACACTAAGCTGCAGTCACTTTGAATGACAACACTGCCAGAGAGAAGCAACAGCGGCCCCAGACTGGGACTCAGTACAAACAGCCTCTGCGAGCGGAGAGAAAGCTCTATCTCGGCTATCAATCACGGCCTCTTGGAGTTTATTGCATTGTTGGAGTACTGCAGAGTCATCACAACGTGGGTATTTTGTCAGCGTTTTGCTTTGAACAACAACGGCTTGCAGAGGGAATAGCTGCCGGTATTTGCGAATGTGAAGTGCTCTTCATTTTAACTTTAACAAAAGGAGCACAGTGGGGATGCTGATAAGACATAGTGCTGCCGTAGCCTGGTGTTAAACAGGAACAGATGCCTTCTCGGGCAGAACGATCAGTGACTCTCCTAAGTCCCAGGCCCCCTCCTTCATCTCGATTAGTTTTCCTTCCATGTAACAATGATCCGTGTCAAGATGCCATGCGTGACCCCCGCAACCTCTGAAATTAGAATCAAGGAAGTTATATAAATTGACCTGATGAATGTTTTATGTCAGTGTAAGACTGACCCTTTACTGATGATCATCAATTTTGGAATCAAATTACTTAAATTAAAAAGATGGATTGTAAAACCTGAGGTGTTTAAAAATGACATTCAAATGTTAAAATGAGCTGTGACAATTTAACAACTAGGTTAAAGCTTCTGCAAAACTACGGCTCTTGTGGAATATTCTTGATCTGTAGTGGTCAGTATCTAATAAAAGGGATCGTAGCGAAGCAGTGACTTGTTAGTGCGCAGGAGTGCAAAAAGCCGACCCCAATAGATGAGCTACTGCAGCTCAAGTTGCTGAAGAAAATAATATTGTTTCTGGTAGAAACATTTTGGATTGTCGTCTATGGCGCTGCATGTATGCAGCGTCCACCTTGACCTCTGTCCACCAAAGAAACTGCCAACAAAGAATGCATGAGCATCAGAACTGGTCCGTAGACAAATGGGAAAAAAAAAAAAAAAGTGACCTATGTTTTCTTGGAAATCATGCAAACTACTTGATGTGTGAATCTTGATTACCAATGGATGATAATCAACATATCAGCATGGCATCGTCGTATTAATGTTAACATCAACATGGCAGCAGGACGCACTAAGAAGGCAACATACTTTAGGCAGCTGGTATTTAGTTTATAGTTCTCTGTCTATCTCTCTATGTCTCTCTCGCACGCACACACACACACACCACACACACACACACACACACACACACACAGAGTCTATCTTCACAGGGACTTTGCATTGACTTCCATTCATTTTTCATTCATAAGCCTAAACCTAACCTAAACTCAATTGAAACCCTTAACCCAAAAACAGCAGGTTGTCTAATGGGGCTTGGGCTTTGGGTCCCCTAAGTAGCAGTGGGTCCTCACAAAGTACTATTTGCTTGAGAAATGGACCTTACAATACATCAAACACAGGGCCACACCCACCAACACCATGTTCCTGGAGTTTGGATGCAGGACGGTCAATGCTCAACTTGCAGGTAAAGAGGTCAACTTAGAGGGGTCATATGGCTCAGCCTTTGGCTTCCTCACCCCATCCTCCTCAGCATCTCTGGGGTCCATGAGACTCCTCGGCACACACCACTTCTCTCATTAGCACATGCCGGGCTGCTAGTTGCTGTGGCTGAATCCAGGGCATGTCAGGAGCCATGTCTAGGAGCCACTTGAACTGACAAGATGAGAATGAGGGGCCAGGGGCTGGCATATGGTGCTGATTAGCAGCCGAGTTTACAGGGGTTCTCCAACCACAGAACATAATCAAATCTACCTCCTGCCCACTGAACATCATGTCACACATATCCCCCCCACCCAAGAAAACAAACTGTGCCCCATGAAAAAGATGTTATAACTATCTGTTTTAAACTGTGCTCAAGAATCTAAACTGTCTTCGAAAACGGTGTCATAAAAACAACGTTTTATGATTGTCTTGTAAATGACTCGTATAGAATTATTGAAAATAAAATAAAAACAAGTTTTGAGGCTTGTCCTGTGGGATCACGTCAAATATTGAGGCATTTCTGTGTGCACTGACGAGTAAAAAAAAAACAAAAAAAACTAATGTCAAGAAAACAGGAATTCACAAAACTATTCTACATATTAATGAATTATTTCAAACAGTCTATGCGTTTTCTGGATTCACCTCCCTGCCCACCAGGCACAGAGCTAAACTCCTCGCAAACAAAACTTTCAGTGCCATAGACGAAGCAGCAACATCTGGCTCCTCGTGTAGGCACTTATTAGGATCAAATTAAGTAGAAATGAATGGGATGATACATGACAGGGTGCAGATGTTCAAAGCTGCGGTGTGAAAATCCGAGGGCAGAAAACAGCTTAATGAATTCTGCATCTTGCAGCAGGGGTGAGGCTGTGGGTTCACCGGTTAAAAAAAAAAAAAAAAAAAAAAGAGGCTAATTAAATTCTGAAGCAGACGCAGAACAAGAAAAATGTTTTTTTGCATGTCGATCGCCTGTTTGCTGTGGCACGCTAAGGGACAATGTTATGATTCACAGTTAATCAGGCAACACAAGGAAGTTTAAGTGGCCTGCTCTTTTGTAATTTATGACTGAGTGCACATTAGACTTGGATACGCAATGTCCCATGTGACGTGCTTCACAAATTCCCCAAAAGTAAAACCGAGCGAGCTTAACGGATTATTTGTTGCTATTTTTACCCCAAATTATTGCATTTCATTGTAGTAGAAGAATTTCATAAAATGTCGTGATTTAACTGATTCAAATAAATGCGTTAGCTGAAAAACGAAATAACAATTGACAAATAGTTTACTCAAATCCGTCTACCTCTATTTTCAGATTTGCATCTACAACATTCATTATTTTTGGGGGGGATATTGTATGACGGTCCATCAAAACAGTACATAGGAGGGGGAAATTATGTATACTCTCCAATGTTCTTTATAAACAAAAATTTGAAAGTTGTGGTATCCATGTGCATATGTATTCATTTTTCTTTGTCAGATTGGATCAGAGAATATCACTGAAAAGCAATTGTCAAGGCTTGCAACTGATTCTCTTGTCTTAGGTTGGGATTTTAACTAGGCCATTCTAGCACGTGTAAGATTTGCTACAATCCATAGCATTGTAATTCTGGCTGTATGTTGTGTGTCATTGTCCTGTTGGATATTCTCCTACCTGAGCAATGAACCTCTGTGCAAAGTGACTAACTACAGCTAAAGAACTCATTGGGATGTTTTTGAACTGCACAGACCTAAAGGACAATTAACCTAAGCCATTCTAATAGCCTTGCTCTAGGATGCAGGGGTTGGAATTTGTAAGTTGTGCCTTTAAGTTAATTTGTTCAGGACATTTTGCAACTCTGCAAGGAATATGGGTGAGAGGATTTTGAAGGTGCAAATCTGAGACCTTTAGTTTTGTCCCACAAATTTGGTTACAACTCTGCACAGTACTAAAGTCATCTTGATGGTGGTTCATGTGGAAGAAAAGAACTGAAAAAAACAAACATTGTTTTATAGCAAGTGATTGATTTTAGGTAACTAGTGGCTTCTGCATCACAATATGCACTACCTATAACTTCCAGTTAATCGGGGCGTCCTGCCTCATTAACAATAACTTTTTACTGCTTTCACTGGTTATTTGTTTCATTGTTGCCTTAACTGTAAAGGCTAGGTCTTTTGCATCCTTTAACATCATTTCAAAGTGTTTTCCTGCCTTAGGAATACGAGTTGGTTTATGTTTTACTTTAAGTCACTAAGTTTTCTATTCCTAATTAGTGTCTCTACTGCCTGTTTACTGACCCCTAAGGCTGAACAGGGCCAAGTCCAATTCATACTTTTTTGTACCCGCGTAATGCTTAAGAATGTTTTCCCTTTACTGACTTATTGCATGTTATATGTGTGCAGATTGAGCGAATACGCCACACAACTGATGCCTTGAACGTATACCTCCTTGTAAAGTTCTCTAATTGGTTTTTGTTTGATCAGTTTGCAAAAAAATATAGTGCAAGTGACTGATTTTTTTTTTTTTGTGTATTTTTTTGAAAAGAGGTCAACTTAATTAAAAAACACAAGTGTGTTGTATTAGGATAAAGAGTAATGTCTAAAACCCTCAAACCATTACACAAAACGTTTAGCTGTATAACAAGCAAAAAAAAAAAAACGTGCCTGTTGAGGCTAATTTCTCTTGTAAACACCAAAGGTTCAGGTGAATGCTACAGGAGCATCTAGTTTGAATTTCAATAACACTTAAAAAGTCTGCCCATATTATTCACATTCAGAAAGAAAAAACAGGAATGTCTTTATTTTTATTTTTTTAAATGCCACAAATGTTCTGTTTATGTCCCCATTTTGTGGAGAATATAAAATTTTTGCAAGCTTAGCAGATGCAAAGAAAACCCCAACATGTTATTTTCCTCTTTTTCATTCAGCATACAGTTTTATATCAACCAAAGCATAAATTTACACAAACAGTATGGTGGCCAAGGCCTTTTGTATGAGACATCCAGTGGGAGTCATTCTTTTTTACAATTCCAAGCAGAACATAGGTGAGTTATTCCTTTGGCAGTGTGTTTGCACATTACAGTGTTCCTGCATATCATATAGAAACCTATAAAAGATTTTAATAGCAGTCCCACTTCCCAGCATATGAGACATGTCATATTTTGTTCCAAGTGTTCTTAAATATAAACACATATTTTTGGTGTTTTACATTTAAAGAAAATACTCTCTTTGGTTTTGTATCAGTATATTTAGGCTATAAACACAGGAGAGGTGCTCAGAATGGGACTCTTAGAGGAGCCGATGCCGAGAATCAATAAAGAAAACAAATACACATTCACAACTATAATTTTGCAAACGCACTCCATCATTTTAGGCTGGCACTTCCAACAGGAAACTGACTAACAGTATTATGTGACAACATGGAATGTTCTTGGGAGCAGCAGCCCATTAGTGCAGACCTACACCCAACAACAACAATACCCCTTTTTGTCGTTTTTCCCTTAAAAAAATCTCAGTTTCCCCTTTCTAAATGCAAGTGTGGTGCCTTACAATAAACATTTTTCAACAGTCATAATTAAAATGTTTCCCCGGCGAAAATCTGTGCGCTCAAGGGAATTACACTATGGGAATTACACTATGCTCTCTGTGCAGGGAACTCGGAGGATCAACATGGTAACTTCCAAATTTGAATTTGACCGATGAACCAATGAAAGCAAAGAAAAAAAAAGATTTTAGGTTTGAGTAATGCAGAACAACATGTACAGTGTCTTGCAAAAGTATAACTAACTTCTTTTTTTTTTTTTTTTCATTGCAGGCACAAACATTAATGCCTTTTATTTTGACAGACCAACACAAAGTACTGGAAATTTGTGAAGTTGGAGAAAAGAGGTAATTTTCAAAATAAATGTCTTACATGTTGAAAACTATGTAAAATATGGCATGCATGTATTCAGCTCCCTTTACTCTGAAACCCATATATATAATCCAGGGAAACCAGTTTATAGTTTTAACTTTGAGCACCTTGTGGAACATAGGAGTGTGGGACAACTTCAAACTTACCGATTCCTGGCCATCATTCTAACATGGCAGACCAGGACAATCAGAGGTTGAACCAGAAAAGTAGCAAAATATCCCTAATATATCTGGAGAATCAGAGATCTAAAACTCAGGGGTAGTCTCTGATTACAGGATAACTATTGGTCATGCAGTCCACAAAATCTTGCCTTTAGTTGTAAAACAAAGGGCATTGTTCTAAGAAGTTGATCGGGCTGAACTGAAAACTGAGAACACCCCTCCAAACCTTAGCTCCCCCAGAAGAAGGAGGGAGTCTAAGGCAGATTGAGGGTGTCCTTTTAAAAGGACAAAAACACAAGAGGCTTAGAAGAGGCCACAATGAAAATCATGAGTGCTCACAGATGGCTTAAGTTTACCACAAGGTTCAACACACAAGCATCAATGGACTCACTGCCAGCTCCACAAATGCACAGGTTGATTAGTTGATCACATGCAGGTGTGCTGGCACCGCCCTCGAAGTCTCAGTAGCCAGTTCCACTGTGTCCTCTGAAGGATACCCCAAGGATCCGAGATGGAAAACTTAACACACACACATACACGAGACCGCTGATAGGTCCAGACAAAGCTCACATGCAAATTTACTTCAGAAACCGTGGCAAAGTTTTGAAAATTGATTTTCACAGATGTTCTGCATCTATTCTGACTTGAACTTGAGCTGCTCTGCAAAAAAGCCAAAAATCTGTCTCCAGGTGAGCAAAACTGCGAGAGACAAACCCCAAAACCTGCAGCTGTAATTGATGCAAAACATGGTTCTGCAAAGTCATGACTCAGGTTGACTGAATAGAAGTGCAAGCCACCGCTTTCAGATTTTTACTTGTAAAAAAAAAAAAAAAAAAAAAGTTATTTTTCCCTCTGCTAAACGATTTAGCTGTCTACATAATTATGTATGTATGTCTACATAATTCCAATCGTATTGGAATTATGTAGACATAGTGTGCGGTGGTAATGTGACGAAATATAAACAACTTCAAAGGGTATATATAATTTTCAAGGCACTGAGCCGGTAGTTTTAAACTTTGCTTTTCTTCAAATTTACTTTGCCTTAAAAATATACATTATTATATTTTTTACTTTTGTTATATCATTATTGGTGTTTGATTACAAATGTAAAACAGTACCATAAGTAATATGAATAAACCACATGTAATTAAAGATCTTTAGGTTTCATTTTATGCCCAGTTTTAAATGATTTAAAAGTGAGTTAATTTTTTTTGCATACCATACTGTTAAATAAAATAATACAACTGTTCTAAAAAAGAAAAAAAAGTGATATGAAAAACTGTAAAAGAAAATGAGCATATATGAGAATATGCAGATGTGGAATACTTAGTTTTTTCATATTCTTTTTCAGATATTTGCAGTAGCACCAAGTAGGAGTCAAAACTCTGATGTATCGTTACAGTAGATACAATATGTTTCAGGATATATTAAAGCTGTATTTTTTTCCTGATTGACCTGATGTAGGGGATTTGAGGCTTGTCCCAGCTTCGCCGGGGTTTCAGCCACACAGCAGGAAGAAGATAAAAAGGGTGGCTTGGAAGGAGGATGAGGGGGGGGAAAAAATCACTCCGCATTAAAAACAAATCTACTGGGGGATCCACCAGCAGCTTAAGTGAGCCAAGACGATTAAAGGGTCAGTGGTCATACACTGCAGGTTCAACATACCTGATGCCACTCACCTTGGTCCACAAGAGGCATTGCCAAAACCAATCTTTCAAAATCAAATGCATACTGTACACAGGAGACACGGTGAAGGTCAATGCAAAGTTACTGTAGGTAATGGCAACACGATCATCAGACTTTCTTTGGCTTGTTAACTACTTTTATCCGCCAGAGTTGTTGTTTTACAAACTTTGAACAGTGAAGGTTGATGTCTTATAATGATAAATAAAAGGGGTGAATTTGTTAATTAAGTAAGACACTTTTTTTTAGCTCTTATTTCTTAACAACTGCGCCACAGTCCATATTATAACAAAAAAAAAAAAAATCTCCCACTGTCTCAGCTGAGCATACTGTAAAACTAAGGTATGGGCCAAGTATAAACTGACTTGTTGAAGTTTTTTTTTTTTTTTTTACCTCAATAAATAGTATTAACAAGGTTCAGTGGAGTATTTTTTCCCTTTACTTCAGTTTAAAAGAAGTAGCATACAGAGCTATTTGCTTTCCCTTCAGGTCCACTTGTGGCAGCTTCCTGCCTCTGTGGATCCTGTATAGGAACATGGGTTAGCTTTTGATTTTTGCAGTTGCTTTGTAAACTTGAAAAATATCTTAAGATGAAAAAAAGTACATTGTGTCAAGTTTATTCTGTAGTATTAAAACAGGATTGAGAAACCCCTTATTTTTATCTGACAGACAGTGAGGGAGTTTTTCAAAAAGAGGCCAAGAGGTTTAATAGGTTAAGCGAAACACAGAGAGTGAACTGCAGTGACTCAACATTTCAAATACTTCTCTCCTTCCTCTGTCTGGTGTCACTAGTGATGACGATGAGTGGCTCCCCAGCCAAAAACATCCTTTATCAAGCAGCCAATTTAACAAGACAGCTCCTTTCATGCTTCCTGGCTTCACCAGTAGTAATGGATTTCCTCAATGAGAGCCCCTCTTTCCCCAGGTTTCACACTTTTCTTTCTGGGCTCTACTCCAGATCAGATCTTTTGCCACCGACTTTGATTCCTTTCGGTAAGTGATCCATCGCTCCAAGCCTGACCAGCATTTGCTGAAATTTGGTCTCACTTTGGCTCCCTACCCTGATATTGTACACTTTAATGCAAAGTGAAGTAGCACATTTTAAGTAGCCTGTCAGTCTGCTTCTTGGTCTTTCGAACCACATGCACAGCCCTTATTTCAGAGTATCTCTTTTCAACAGGCTTGGTTTCTTTAGCTGCATAACCTACATTACTTTTGAGTCTGCAAGTAGAGTGTGTAATGACCTACTTCTCGATCTCTCACCTTCCTTCTTTGTCTTAAAAGATCTTTGTCAATAAAGGGACAAAGAAGGCAACAAGAAAATAAACCAGGCACTTTGGCGTCAAAGCATCCTTTCATTTTGTGCACACCAAAAAAAAAAAAAAAAAAGTAGGGCTCATTGTTGCACCAATGGTACATGACAGGTTGTTTATTTGTTGGAATTTTTTCCGAACAGTGCTGTAATGGCATCGTTTGGAAGGAGAAGCACCATCTGACTGGGTTAACTTTTTAATTTTTGTTCACCATGAATTAGATTTCTAAACATATTAAATAATTACAATGAAAGTAAAACTAGACAATACTCATTAAAAAAGGGCTAAACAATTTACAATAACTCATTATGACAAATGATACAGTAAGAGCAAATACCACACTTAAACCATTTCTGAATGGTTTTGTTTTAAAAACAAAGCAGAACATCAAAATCGCAGCGTTAAATAAGGGAAGCTGATTCCAGAGCAGAAGAGTCTGAAAACTGACGGATCTTTTTCCTGCGTCCTTCAGAAGAGTTTACGTGAAAAACAGGATTAATGATACAATTGGTTGTATTTCTGTTTAAGAGTTAAGTTTTAGTTCAAATTAAAAGGTTAAAAATACACATGTGCCTCAGCAACTTCACATGTGCTACAGGGAATGTATCAAATGTATTATTAGATTTTTTTTTGTTTGAATGGCAAATAATTGGGACTTTTTAAATTGTTGTCTTCAACAAAATGCAACAATATGAAAACTTAGACTATAGGATTTTTCAAGAAATGAATATTCAGAAGGTAATTCCTACTATTTATTGAATGCTCTGGATTTTCTGAATATATTTTATCAATGCTATACTCTTGTCACTTTCTGTTGCATATTCAACACCATATTAACTCTATGTCCTGGAACTTATGTTTCTACACAGCTGAGAGACATGTGTTTGAATTGTACAACTTTTAATTTAGAAATTTCTTCCACAACTATTGGATATACTAATACTTAAGATAAGAGACAGAAAAGACTTGAAGACATTTGCCGAGTGGCAAAGTAAACCGGAGTTGTTTTTCCTATTAAAATCAGATGGTCAGATCTGCTGCAGTGATTCCAAAAGTCACCAACTAACTAATTGTGTCGAAACTACAGTGAACTTTTAAAACTTGAATATAACAGTAATTAAATCAAGTCTGTTTCAGTGCAAAATATCTTTTGAAAAGTGAGTCAAAGATCTTTTTCATAAAAGTGCATTTATTTTCTGGTAGTAGTCGCAGAGGCTACTAACAAATCTAACAACATTCCCTGCACTCAACCCTAAACCAATACGCTGATAAATTAATTGGTTCCAGTTTTATTCCAATTCTGCCTTCTCTTTTTCAATGTTTTTCATATTATATTAACTACTACTTCATAAATAAATGAGAAGTTATTTATAAAGTTTGCATATACGTTTCACAAACTATGTGCAATATTTTTTTCTTGACTTCAGCTTTTTTTCCTCTTATTCATTGCTTTTAATGTCTATTAATTTAAACACCAAAAAAGAATAATCCTTTTTTTAATCATATTTTTTTTCCCTACAATCTGATAAGATTTATAATAAAACCAGAGAAATTCACAATGTACACATAAAATGTGTACAATTCTCTATTAAACAAAGACATAGTGGCTGGACGAGCAAGACTTGTCTTTATTGAAAACGTAATGCTTGGTTTTGAGACTTTCAGTGCAGATGCAGTTGAATTAATTTTGATTGCACACGGCACATTACATCCAAGTATTCTGGATTTTCTTGTGATCTTTCAGAGCGTTTAAGATCTGCACCCCAGAACTGAGGTAGCAATACATAATGAGATACATTAGAATTACAGTAGATATTTAAAAGGCAGGGCAAATCAAAAAGCTTTGTCACCTCTGGGTGGAGGGTAATTGAGCTAGCTGGCTTTTTTTCTGTATCTCTGTGGGGACTGTGAGACAAAGCCACACTAATAATGCTGCAGTAATTGATACTAGGACTACTTTCTGCTCTGTCTGTCTTGCCACGGGCAGCACATGATCCCTTAACAATGGCATTGTGCATTGCTTCTCTTGAATCTTACATACGCACTGGTTCGGTGAATGTTGAGTAAGCCTTCTAATTAGAGGAGAACAATAGAGAGCATTAACTTAGTTCTGGGAGTCAAACCCTAATCAGCTGTTTGAGGAACTAATTGTGCAGTAATTAATTGAAATGTAAGGGAGCTTCTTCTTTTCTTAGCTGAGTAAATTTAATAAACCCAATCACTTAACGACCTGACTGGTGCATATCAGAGGGGATATATTTTTTTCTTTTTTCTTTTAAAGAAATCCTTTTTCTACTTTATAATTGAGCTTTATATTTTTATTCAGCTCACTATTAATATACTTTAAGGATAAAAAAAACAAAAACATGTTGAATGTTTACTAAAAGTGTATCTAGTCTTCAGATCAAATTATGTGTATTTATGTCAGTGACGTAACTTGTCATCTTTAATGAAAACTGCCTAACTCTCTCCCGTCAGTGAAAACAACACAGTAGCCGCCTAAGGTTTCATGGATCAGATCAGTATGGTCAGGTCATTACACTGCGTTAAACACATGAAACCTGCATGGGACAAGAAGACTCTTGTACATTTGTGACAGTTTTGAAAACGGGTTACTTAGTCACCAGCTTTGACACCAACATCAAAGAGCTGGTTACCAAACTTGCAGATTCAATTTTATTTTTTAGCAGCATCTTACAATTTTTAATTGCATATGCAGCCTATATGGAAAGTGGTTTACTTCACAAGACTTACAGCAGTTCTTAATATGCAATTTTTCATTGACAGAGAAGACAAAATAAACAAAAAACACCCACTTTCTACTTTTAATCAAATAGCAGTACTTTAAAAAAGACAAACAAGCAAGCAAACAATGGGAACCACTTAAAAAGCTGGTTTGCATTGCATTGAATACGGCAAATTAATGATAAAATCAGCAAAGATACAAAGCATGCAAAAACTTTATGAAAAACATTGGGACAATGTCAGAAGACCTTGCTGAACAAAATTTAAAGAAAAATACAGAAAAGAATAAAATATTTGTGATGCTCCTTCTGATTGTTTTGGACGTCTAGAAAACTATTCTTCAGAAATTAAAAGATGAGTCTGTCAGTTTTCATTAATAAAAACAACTCACAAAGCTTAAAAGGACAATTATCTTTAAAACGGCACACAAGCTGTGTTGTTAAGTCAATCAGCTCGATATTTATTAGAGTAAAAGTTAGTGATGCATTAGTCTCGCAGTATATTTCAGAAATTCCAACCAAATTGCATTCGTTTTTAGGTCAAGACTGTGAGTTTTCTTCAAACTATTCACATTTTCTGGCCTTTTTTCAGATTGTGTGCTGAGTGAAGTTGACACATAAAATTCCCCTCTTGTCTAGACAAACTTGTCCAAATAACAACAAAAATGGGGGTTTACTGTAACTGTTAGGTACTTTTCCATTTATTCAAAAAGACTCAAACTGTGCCGCAAACAAAAGCTTGTAAACATATGTTCCACAGACAGCGTTTGGTGGACCACATACAGAACATAATCAGTCCAGCCTCAGCGCTCATTTGCCAGCGTAACAGTCATCAGTGAGAACATCCCCTTTGATGCCTCATCGAGCAGAAAGCTCTTAAAATGTTTGAAGTGTCTGCCTGTGTAATAATGATTTATAATTCTCTTGAACTAATGTAAAATTTGCTGGTAAAATTTTTTGTGAAATAAAAATAAATTGTGCCCGGAGGGTAAGTCCAAGATTCAAAAGAAGATCACCCAAGAGCAGCAAATGATTTAATAAGCCACCAGCTCCACCAGGGCATGAAGAGGAGCAGAATGGAGAATTTCAAAGTGCATCTAATTAACATCAGTTTATTACTATGTCAATCTCTTCAGCTAATGTGTGAATGAGGGGAGGGTTCAGGACTGCAGAATTGCTTTGCATAAATATATGGAATAACACTTAACTTGTTAGGGTAAAAAGCAGGAATAAGAAAACCACCACACAGAGGAAAAATCCAAGTTCATGTGTCCGTGTTGTCCCAGAAAAATAAAATACAAATCCCCACTTCTGAGTTGTATCAATAATATTATTCTGCATTATTAGAATGACAGTAGTCATTTTTAGTGAAATGTTTAATAGGTTTGGTGTGGGGTGGGGAAAAAAAAAAACATTCCTCATAAAGATGTTTAGTTACGTTTTTAACTGTATTTTTTAAGATAACCTCTGGCTCACACTAGAGTATGCATCTCTCACTGCCGTTTTAAAAACTCAAATATATTTAGACAAAAAATAGCACTTGTCAATGACCACAATTTCCCTTTGATAGTGGATACTGTCATCTAACAGCGTATATGTTATATGTTGCATTTTAAAATTTGTCATACACGCAAGCAAATTGAATTTGCATGGAAATAAATTGTGTTGTAGAAACACTTTAACAACCAGTGGCATGTTAAAGGCAATGCCACTGGATTAAACTAAAGCAACTGTGCATGTGAAGACAATATTTTTCGAAGATTTTTCAACTGTACCAAAGTCTTGTGTTTGTAGGTGATCAGAAAGTTGCATGTGGCTGCTATCCTCAAAACATGAGTTATTTGTTTCTCTTTTGGCCAGTCCAGATTACACTATTCTTCACTTTCACAAAATTCCAGTCCAGGAATGCTAGCCCACAGGTATTTTTTTTCCATCATAAGAAGAAACCACAACTTTTTAGCTATCACTAACATGGTTAATTGCGCCTGCAGTTCTTGTTATGGAGCTTTAGAACATTGGATGTAGCTGGGTCAATAAGTTCTCATGTTGGTCTTATCTCGTCTGCAACGACTTTTCTAGTTTTTAGTTGTAATGAACCCTGGCAGAGTTATGGCTGCGATGTTCCACATAATGTTTACGTGCATCTCGGCGTCTTTTGTTCCATTGTGTTGGTGTTGAATTTGCTACTACATTCAGACAGACGTTGTCGCCACTTCTGTGTTTCAGAACATCAAATATCAAATGTCCAGATTAGCTTTGACATCGGTGCATGAAATCTTTTTTTTTTTTTTTTTCCCCATCTGTATCTCTTCGACTAAATATAACCAAATAAATCTGAATATTTCTGTTTAAAACCGCATATCTATTTACATTCAAATTATTCACCCAGAACATGAAACTGTAAGCAAACATCTACATGGAGAAATATGCCCATTAAAATTATAAGTGCACTCAAACATTCCAAATAGCATATCTGACATTATAAATGTGATATTATGAGACAGCTGCAAAGATGCAACCATAAAGACAAATCATTTTCAATGAATTACAAAAATTACAGATGTAGCCCAGAAAATCTGAAAACGTGATGATGAATCCCCTTTTTTAACTTCTAGTTGATAAATCATCTACTGCACTGGCAAGTATCGGGCTTGTGAAAAATGCATGAATTACTAATTAATGAGGCATTCTCGCAACATTTACATATTCATAAAGGTGTGTAATTCACATATGCATGAGAGGGCTCAGTGATGGCTTTGAGAGAATAACACATATTTCAAAAAGAAACCTTTCTTTGGATAAATTCTTCAGAAAAGCAGAGAGAGAGAGAGCAGAGATGCAAGAAAAAGCATTATACATTTATTCTTCACACAGTCGAATGCTTTAGGAGACAAATGCACTGACAAGAAGTGATGAGATGTAACATTTGGCAAAAATACATTCTTAGAAATGTGGATTTCCAAAAATGTCTAATTTGTACAAAAATAATTACATTTTAATATTACACAATAGTTATTTTTTATGCCAATATTAAATATATATTATTTGTTTACAATCTCATAATTTATGCGTTTATTCTCACTGAGAATGATTTTCTTTTGTTTGTTTTTTTGTTTGTTTGTATTTTGTTCTGTTTTACTAATAATATAACTCCTAGGATAATTTTGCCTTGTTTTTTATTTTTTTCTTCACTGGTTAAGTTCACCAATAGCTGTTCAATGATGTCAGCCTTTTTGGGGAACAAACAATTTCAGTGAAGCAGGTCCAAGATGGTTTGGCTGATGCTAAGGCCTGTCCCTCTTCTAAGAGGGCCTCCCCATTGTTTCAACCCTCTCACAAGGGCTTTGTGAGAGCAGTGCTGAATATGGGTCAAAAAGCACAAATAACATTCAGATGGTTCCTAGGCTTTGCTCCCAACTATGCTCCAAAGAATGACAAGTAGAACAAAACCATGTTGAGTTTTTCACCCTATGCAATTGTCTTTTCGCATTAACTCCAAGCTGGGTCCTTTCAGGAAGGCCAGAGTTGTGTCATGCTTACTCGGACATAGACCAAGTCTAACAGCAGGCTTGGCCTGTCCAAAACACCATGCAGAGTCTGATTCACTCTTTTATTCCTGTACAAAATTGGCTTTTGGACGCATTGTACTAAATATCTAAAAAAAAAAAAAAAAAAACAGACTTAAAGAATCAAGCAAGAATGGGTGCTTTTGGCCAAAATTGTGCATTTAGTTCCAAGTGAAAATCTTTGTCCTCTAGGGAATTGTTTCCATCAGGACCTTGAAGTAGAGAAGGAAAATTTCCCATGGCTCCAACTAATACAGCATGTAAACAATGACGGCAAAATGGAAAAGACAAAGTTTAATTTTCAATGGCATTTAAAAACCGAATAAAAATATAGCGAGGACATTTTTCAGATGGTAAACGGCACACAGATTTATTCAAATGTCCAATAAAGATACAATAATGGTTAAAAAAAAAAAAAAAAAAAAGGATGGTACTTCAAGATACCTAAGTTTGACTTTAACCTTGCAGGACTTTTGGAAGGCACTTCTGAGCATCAGGCACAGCGTTTTGGCAGCTGCACAGGGAGCCTGGTGGGTCAGCCTTTCTCTGCGAGCTGCTACTCCACACTAATCTATTTTAAACCATCTGTGAAATTAGCAAGATTTCCTAAGTCCTTCACCTCTAAGGATTAAAACATTGCTAAGGGTGTTCTTACATACTGTTCTTGTACACACGTTTGATGAGAACTTGAGATCAGTCAAAATACGGAGTCTTTCACTTGTGCTTGAAATAAAAAAAAACAAAAAAAACAACAACAAAAAAACAGATGAGATTAACAAGTACAGAAAACAACGTTATAGAACATTGATCTAACGCGCCATCTTTTAACATAAACCTGAACATTAGGAAAACAGAGAGAAGTTGTTACACATTTGGACATCCAATAACATCAGAGCAGCCAACCCTCAGCTGTTTTACAGAGACATACCGAGGTATGCAGCACCTCTGCCAAAGCCTGTACAATAAAGTCATGAGTCAACTTTAATGGGAAAATCAGATAAATAGCAGCTGTTCTTGGGGAAATGGTGCTGCCTGACAGATTCACTGGGTGCAACGACTGTAGCGTCGAGCGGATCCAAATGAGTAAAATATTGTTCCAAGTGCTCCTCTCGGCTCCCCTGTCTCTCTGGTGTTTAGTCATCAGGGTTGTGAAATAGCAGCCCTGCCGCTATACGACAGCGTGGCTGTATTAATTATTCCGTGCAGTTCACACATGCACATCTTTGTTCAGCAGTGACAGTTCATCCAAAGAGGCCACTTACAAACAGCAAGATCACCAGGCCTCCGATTATTCCTCAAACCGCTTATTTAAAATTCACATATGCAGTGAAAAGCAAATAGAGTGCAAGAAATTTTTAAATGGAAGAATAGAAGGTAACAAATGCTGCCCACTATCTTGCACCGTAATACGCGAAGCAAAGAGATTTTCTCCATGTCATTAAATATGCAAGATTGAAAAATTACAAAACAGTTTTATTATGCAAAGAGTTGTGTCTCTTCCACTTGAAACGCAACGATATCTGTTAAAGAAACTTTAATTTTAGAGAACCAGAAAAAAAGTAAAGGTCTCAATGATAAAATCTGTAAATGATTAAAAAAAAATTCCGAATTGTGATAGAGACCTCCTGAGATAACATTAAACATTAAAAACATTGTGGATTTTTCTTTCTTCTTAAAAATTGTCCAAAAACAACAAGCTGGGGGGGAAAAAAAATTGGATGCTGATTTGAACTAAGTTATGTAAAATGTTCTACCCCTTCTATTAAGAAGCATGCAGCATGTACACCTCATCGTTACTGAGATAATAAT
Organism: Poecilia latipinna; assembly: GCF_001443285.1. NCBI lineage: Eukaryota > Metazoa > Chordata > Actinopteri > Cyprinodontiformes > Poeciliidae > Poecilia > Poecilia latipinna. Next base: position 113,526 of record NW_015114061.1, on the reverse strand, counting down.
GATCCTTATCTGCCAGGTATCCATGGAGATTTTACAATTCTCAGGATGACCTCTGGCTCCGTCAAACACTCAACACACAACTCCCTTGCAAAAGCACACTCACAAACAGATCATTCTGGGTTTGCCTTTTATTAGGTCAAAAATCATCAGAACATGCCGAACTGCAACGTCTTTGTCAAAGCAAAGCAAAAATTAAGTTAATTTTTTTTTTCACTTTTCATAAAGACTAAGGATTGACCTTGCAGCACACAAATTAAGTTGACTTTGTCTTTGTTTAGTCAGAGCTGTGAAATAATTGTTGATGAATTGCAATGCATTTGTGCCATACATAATCTCAAAAGCATATTTTAGCTCAGGAGGAGTTATGATGTAGAGCTGGGAGTAAAATAATCACTCAACTGCCTTGCAGAAGTATTTGCTATCTTGGATACTTTTTCATATTTTGTCACTATCAAAACAAACTTGAATATATTTTGGAGAATGTTTAGTGAATAAATGTTTTGCATAGTTGTGAAGGACAATTCTACATGATTTTTATTTTTGTTCTACCAGTAGTGTTCAGGTTCTATATATATATATATATATATATATGTGTGTGTGTGTGTGTGTGTATTCAGGGCTTTTACACCCACATGTAACCGATTGCCCTTAGAAGTTTATAATTCCACCTTTATTTACAGACAGGTATTTTGTGAAAGAATCATAAGTTTGTTTGTTAACATTAGCAAATCAAGCTACATTTTTGTTGTAGCTTGATTTGCTATGTTGGGAAGTTTAAAGGGGAATTAGGTTATGAAAAAAGTATCCCATGTTTTAAGCATCTCGCAGAGCCATAATTAATTATAAACTGAAAATAAAAGAGTTTGGCCTCACCAACTCCTCCAATGTCAGAGTCGTTGCCTCAGCGAGTGTCCAGGTCATATTCTGCTTGAACTGCCAGTACCCATGAGCTGCTTCCAGGATCAAAAACACTCTATAGGATTCCTTCTTCAGTTTGACAGGATCCCTTATCACAAGTGCCTACCAGCAGGTTTAGGGGTTGCCACCACGATGGACAAAAACCACTTTGTGGCCACAGCTCTGGTCACCTGACCAATGAAGGAACGGAACATGGCCCACTAGAACTGAATGTTCCTCACTTCCCCCGGGATGTGTTCAAGCCTCTGCCGGAAGAGTTGTTGATCCATCTGATGGGAGACTCTGCCAGATGTGCCTGACACATCCCTCACAACACATTTGGAGCTGCTAAGACTGACCAGCATCCTCCCCCACCATCAGAGCCAACTCAACAACAGGTAGTGGTCATTTGGCAGTTCTGCTCCTCTCTTGACCCAAGTGTCGAAAGCATGCGAATGAATTAGACAAAATCAGCAATGACAAACCATGGCCTAAGATGTCCAAAAGCACAGACAGACACTTTTATGCTTGACAATCCATGAGAAGACCAGAAGTCCAACACCAAATCACCTCTCTCAGTTCAGATGTGAAGTGGGGGAGTGTTCCTCCCAACGACACCCCTCCAGGTGTCATTGACATTGCCCATGTTAAAGTTGAGGTCACCCAGCAGGACAAAGGAGTGCCTTCTAGGAGCGCTCCCCATTGTCCCCTGTAAGGACTCCAAAAGCGTGGATAATCTGAACTGCTACACATGTACAGTGACAACAAGAATGCCAACTGCTGCTTGGCACTGCTCAACAGGCCCCCAAAAATATCTCCTTTCAAGGAGACTGGTTCCAGAACCAAAGCTGTGCATCGAGGCGAGTCTGACTATACCTAGCCAGAACTGCTCAACCTTTTTCACCAGTTCAGTCTCCTTCCCCATCAAACTGGTAACTTTCCACATCTTGAGAGCCAGCTTCTGTAGCCCAGCCTCATACTGCCAAGGCTCCTGCCTTCGATAACTGCTGATCCCACTTTGCTTTGGCTCCTCCTACTACTGGCGGACCCATGAGAAAGGGGGACCGATTGTAACCAGTCGGTCTCCATTGATTAAAACTGAGAACAGTACTTGGTGCATGCTTACCAAGTGCTTGGGAACATGCACCACCTCCAGGCGTTGCTCCAGAGGAGGCCCCAGTGACCTGCGTTCTAGACAAGGGAACATTGTTTCCATAGATATAACTCATCATAAGGGGTCTTTGAGCTGCACTTTGTTTGATCCCTAACCTAAGACCTTCTTACCTTAGGTGACCCTAACAGGGTTCGGTGGCACAGTTGGTAGAACTTTTCCCTTGCAGCAAGAAGGATCTAGGTTGAGTCCCGGTTGGAGTTTGTATGTTCTCCCTGTGCATACATGTGCTCTCTCTGGGTTCTCAGTTCAACTCCTATAGAGTCCAAATACATGTGTCCTGGATTTGGGTCCTGGCATGGGGTCTTTCTGCATGGAGTTTGCATGTTCTCCCTAGAGAACACGCAAGAACAAAAGATTTTGTTGACAAAAATCTTTTTTTCTTGACAAAAACTAAATGAAACCTCATCCTGTAAGAATAGAACTGTAAGATGAGTAGACTGAGTGGAATGAGTTTAAAAATTGCTAGTGAGATCAAATCTTTCTGAAATTCTGAGCAGCAATGTGATAGCCGCAAAAACCTGTTAATATTTCATAAGATATTAGTACTGTGGGATAAGATATTGTTCTGGTAGAACAGGCCTAATGACGATGTTGTACCCATTTTTTATTAATCTAATCTTCAGATGGTTGCATTACTCATATTATTTTAGTAAAATAATATTATTTGATTTTATGAACAATGTGTGTATTATGAATATAATGTACAGCCTGTTAGAATGCTGTTCTTGAAATGTGTAGAGAGAAATTTAAATAAAATAGTTTATTTCACTTATGTTTCTTTAGGACATGAGATGAACTAAGAACACATTTTATATCTGACTATATCTTTTTGTTGTTTAAATTTACTATAAATTTAGTCGACTATATTACGGTTTGATGTGCTAAGAACAAAAAAAATAGACTAAAACTAAAATGTCAACAGATGACCAAGTTGTAACTGAAACAAAATTAATATAATTAAAAGGTAACAACTAAAACTGAACTGAAATGTTCTGTCAAAAGCGACACTTCTCCATTGAGTCCTTTTCCATGTGATAATAAATGCCAAATGGTAAAGAGGATACATACATGTTATTTCATCTTGCTTTGCACACTTGGACAAGAAGGTGCCAACTTAAAGGGATTTAGGGTGGCTGAATGCATTTTTTTTTTCTTTTTCATGTTATGTCTGGTCATATTTAAGATTAAGAAACAGCAGTTTGCTTGTGAAATTATGAAAAAAATTAAGATTCTTTATTATTAAAATAAAGAAATCACAAAAATAAAGAAATATTTTTTTTTTTTATTGACGTGGGATTTATGTTTGTAAGCCATCGGTTATATTTTCCCGACAGACCTTCATGCTGTTTACTCTTCTGCAGACTGTAAAGAGTGTAATCGGAAAAAATGACTCAAGTTTTTAAAACAAAATGTCTCTTTAATCGGTAAGTGTCAACAGCAGTACAAAAGATGGAGTGATGTGTGAACCTTTCTGCAACACAACGTTTGTCTCCTTTACAGAAAACAAGGAAATTCTTGAGGTAAATAAGCTAAAACCGGCAGTTTCTTCAGCCCACTGCTGCATTCATACAATGGACCAACGCATTACTTAAAATGCTGTTTTATAATCGGTCTGAAGTCATCATGTGGGCATAATTTAATAATTTACAGTAAACACACCTTCGTGGTGCCGAGATGCGCCGGTGTGTTTCAATCATTGGTTTGTTTTTACTTGTTATAGTGTATTAATACTACCAAAGCTGAGGACGCAATTCTCCATACACACACACTCACACGCACACACCAATGTAAAATTATTCACCTTAAGTTTACCTCACGTCAATACTGCACATGAAAACCAAAGAATGCTGGTGTACACTTTGAAGCCAAGTAAAACAAAAACAAAAAAACATAAAAAACTAACATTTTCTTTTTTTTTTTTGTTTTCATCAAGCAATAATACACCCTTGCAAGTAATTGACCTCTTCTGTTTTGTATAAAGAAGAATGTGAACACAAATGTGATGGCGACATTGTTTTTAAGTTGAATTAAAAACTTTACATTGGACTGTACAAGATATTATGATAAACTATTTACATATTCAGACATGTTTTGTTTTTTGTTGTTTTTCTTTTAAAGCAGCAACAGACACTATGTATTTCCTGTTCTCTAATGACACCCAAACAATACTTGCCATGGGTTTACAGGTACCTGCAAGGAGAGGAAACAATCGAAAGGATTCTGCACAGAAAATCGTTTCAGGCTGCCAGCATTTTGTCAAAACAGCGGCTCCAGTCATAGAAGAGCCCCACACAGTGTTGCTTGAAAAGACAACTCTTAAGAGCAGAGTACCAAGGGCAGCTAAAATGTTGCCCCAGATGGCACTTTTCTTTTTTTTTTTACACTTTCTGAACAGCAGCGAGCATGTCAGTCCAGCATGTCAGTGAGTTGTGCTGATTAAATTAACACAGAGAACATTCCCACCATTTACATCACAAAGTTTAGACGAACAAAAAAGAAAGAAAGAAAAAAAAAAGATAAATCAAATTACAGTAATATTCCAACAGCATGGAATCCTTTGTCTTCAGTTCCTCCAAACCATTTTCCATGTATTACAGGAGAAAAAAATTGGGACCAATTGGGAGGGATACTTCTGCAGATCCTGGGTAGTCGGTGACGCTTTTGTTGAAAACTGACAGCATATGTAAAGTTGGCGATACACCTATTATCTGTGCATTTTACAATATTAAAAGAAATAAATACTTGCGCCTTTCCACCATTGAAAGGATCAAACATAACATCTTGTGTTTAAAACAGCTTTTTGAAACAATAAAAAATTGTACCTTTTGTTATTTTCATGACAATGCAAGTCTAATGCATGCAGATGTCTTCAGATAGTCTGAGCTTCCCACTGAACTGAATGGTTAAACGCTAAAATAAACAAATAATAAAAAAAACAAAGCGAGGAAATACAGCATAAAGATGAGATTGTATCAGACATTTATGATCGGAAACAAATGGGTGTATAATTAATTTTCTACATTAAGTGCTTGTTTGACTCAGTACCTTTTTTTCCTTATAAGTCTGATAAGGTAAGGTTATATTGGTGCTTTTAATAGTCAAGAAAAACCTATAATTCACTCTGTATTGGGACCAAACTTCCAATTAGCAGAAAAGTTCAGCGTCCACATGAGGTACAGCCATTTGTCTACTGTTGGGTCAAATGGCAGAAACGAGGAAATAAAACAGCCCAATACATAACCTATATCAATGAACAAAAAATATTCATTGCTCATATTTACAATAAATTCTTAACGAGTTGGTGAATCCACAGATTTAAAAACATTTTTTTTTTTAATCTCAAATCATTATTTTCTTGTGATTGTCCTTGGTTTTGTCGTTGACTGTCAATTTTAGAGCCAGCAGAGGCTAATAATAAATACAGTATATTGATACACTTTAGTATCAAACACAATATACAATGCACTGACATCTGTTGCTTCACAGCTCTCTCTGAGCCTGCCGCTAAATCTTCCGCTCACATTTTTGTGCTGAGTCTTTTGAATAGCTGTGATTCAAACAAAGCGTTCTTTCATCGCACGTTGTCTTTGCATAAATACACAAAATAATTCGACAAAAAACTGAACATAAAAATGACCCAAAATCTGGCAAGTGTGACAACAAACCCGCTTGAGTCAGGCTGGGGAATCCTGTTCATCCATGGTGTTCTTCGTCAAACAACTTCACATTAATCAGAATTGCTAAAAAATATGATTTATATCCAGTGCTTATAACACATTGTCTCTTTGTGAGCCTGTGTTGTCCTTTGTTTTTTGTCTTCTTCTTTTTTTTTTTTTAAGAGTTTTTGCTGTATAAGCACAGTCAAGTGTCAATTTCTTGAAGAGTCCTAACGCCAACCAACTGAAGTAGCTTGGCATGGTCATAAAATTATTTACAATCACATACAAATCAGTCTTAACCACCAGCAAACAGGAGGAAACACTTTAAAAATACCAAACTGGTTGACTTGGAGGGAGAAGGTTTGACTTATAGGACGGCATCCATTGATTGCTTTTTGATGTTTAAAAATTATAAAATGTAAAAAAAAAAATGCAACAGAAAAATAATAAAATGGAGACTAACAAAAAACTGATTCTAAAAAGAAAAAACAAACAAACATGAATTTCATATGAATGTTTACAAAAGTTTATGTAATGCAAATAAGAAGTGCTAAAGACCAAGGCGTAGCCACCTGTACCAATTAGAGGCAGGAGAAAAAAAATGCAGTGACCAGCAGTGGGGGATCTTGACCATTTAAAGCCAGTGACCATCTATTCAGTTTCTTCACAAAGCTCTGTGCTCTCACTGAAATGGACAAGGTTCAAGGGCAAGGGAGGGGAATAACTGGACTCATGCATTAATAATGCTGCATTTCAGACGATACCCACTCGTCAGTCATTTTAATAATCCCCCACAGCTTGATGTACTTGTTCCATCTGCTCGCCGGTGCCTGGTGATACGGCCAGGGTGGAAGCCCTGTTGAGGCCTTACTTTCAGCACTTTGATGGAGAGCACAATGAGGGACACACACCCAGTTTTATTGTTTCCCCACTCCTTCCTGCTGCTTTCTCTTTCTCCAAGCCAGATGGTGCCCCCCTGAGTGCTGAGATTGCCCAAGGCTGGGGTCAGAAACGCACGTGGCTGAGAGGACAGTCACTTAGACCTTCAGCTCTAGACTGCTCCTTAACATCACCCCCCCTCCAATCCCCTTAGATGTCTTCGACAGGCGGAGGGGTCCATTAATTTTTATTTTTTTTATTTTTTAGTTCAATTCAACTTAAATCATACAAGTTTCTTCAAAGAGTTGTTGTGGATGGCGATGAGTGTTTCTGAGCATTCTGCATTTAAGAAATATGAGAAGTTCTACAACACAGCTTACAGCTGGCAGAGGCCTTACGTAATTGCATTACAAAAGAGAATCAAGGAATTAATTACATTTCGTGAGATGCACGGAAGTGAAGAAACAAATGCGACGGCAAGCTCTTCTTTTTGTTGAGGGACTGCCTAGCACTCCTTTCACTGCGACTTTAGTAATCATTCCACTGCATCAACAAGATGACCGCCCTGCTTTAAGACTTCTTAGTGTCTGTTTAAGATTTACAATGTCTGAAAAAATTACATTTTAAGACCCAAGACTTTAAACATGCAATCCAAGTGGGGCTAAAGTGTTTAACAGAATGTACTGTAGCTTTGCAGCCACACATTGTACAACATCAATTTAAGATTGTAATGCCACCAAAGCTGCCTTTCACTTCTGTTCCAATCCTGCAGATTGGGGGCCTTTGGCCCTTTCGCATTCTGGCCTGATTACAATCACTGATTAAGATCCTGGTGATTCAGACAGGGTGGAAGAGCTGGAACTGAGCGAAGGATTCCACAATGCTCTGTACGGACTGGGACGAGGGAAATAAGAGGGGTTGCTCACGACACTGGTGCCCACTGCATTGATCTCTGTGGAGCATAGCTACCGTCACCTTCCACTCACTGGTGTAACTTGTTACTTCCTGCAGAACTTGCTGCCTCCAAGTTCCTGAGTTTCATTTGTCCTTTTCTGGTAGAGCAAAGAGAGCCTGTACAACGAAGCTGCATTAAGAGATGAAGAGATTGTCTTCAGAACCTCTCATGGAAAAAAAAAACAAAAAAAAAACATAAAACGTTTGGCACTTTCACACAGAATTATGCAGCAAAAACTAATAATAATAATAATAATAATAATAATAATAATGTGACTAAACTGGAATCCCTCCGTAATGTGTTTTGATATTATTTTTCTCTTTGTTAAAAACATTCACAAGCTGTTGGCTGGCACACTATACCTGAGTGAGAATATTTTCCCATCTTGAACAGTTAGGTGACGTAACAAAATCATATAATAATAAATGAAAACAATGTGACTTTAAGTATTATAGGTTCATACCAAATGTTTAGCTTCAAGTTCTGTCTTTTGCTTTAGGCAACAAACTAACTGTGTAACCGTCTATGATCTTTTAATGAAAACACAAACAATGAAATAAAAACAAAACAAAAGAAAAAAAAACAACTATAAATTACCACAAAACAAATTGTTTCACAAACTTGAAGAAATAATTAAGACCAAATAGCTTTCGACTGATGAAGCCGTAGCTGCATGCAGGCTTTTACATGATACATATTATTTTTTTCTTTTAAAATGTTTCTCCAACCCATGTGGTAAAAGTTTTCGTTGTTCTTTCTGCTCCTTCCCTCCCTCACATCAGAGCAGCCGTTTGGGCCTCCTCCTTGTGTGAACGCTGTCTCTGCATCAGTAAAGCGCGTCTCAGTTGGCGCTGACCGGCTCCTGTGCGTCATTCTCGCTGCTATAGTCTGATTTGGGCTCGTCCTCGAAGTCTTCATACATGTCCATCTCGTCCTCGCCGTTGACCGGCTCGCTGTTGTTCACCATGGCACTGGGCTCCAGCTTCATGTTGTAAGTACTCTGAATGACGGGAATGGACGGCTCGGGGCTGACCGAGGCGCTGGAGCACTCTGACGTCATCTGAGGTGAGGGTGTGGTGTTTGCCATGGTGAGGCCTCCTGGGTAGACCATGCTGGCGCTGGTGGTGATGGGAATCTGAGGCGGTTGGCTGGACAAACGAGAAACGGGGCAAAAATGATTAAAAATCCCACTCCCAATACTTTAAACCAGTGGTTCCCAAACTTTTTCTCCTACCCCCCGCCCATGGCTTACTAATAGCTGTCTGGTTGAACAATGTGTGTGAGTATAACAGGGATTCTTAGAGACTCCCTGTTATACTCAACCCCGGCTCCAGACGAACAAAGGAGGGAATCAACTTTTTGGGGGGAGCAAAATGAATGTACGTAGCTGAACATAGACAACACCAGTAGCCTACAAGCTACTTGTTAACAAGCTTAAGGTGCTGTATTGATATTAGCTAGCTAGTCATCTTTTAGGTAACTTTACCTGCATCCAACAGCTTTACTCAACAGTCGGTTAGTTTGGGGGAAAAACTGTGAAAAGTTCTTTTTGCTGGTTTGCTGCCATGATTCTAACACACCTGCGCAGCTCTGCACAGCAGCAGCAGCAGCAGGTCTCCTTCGCTGCCGCACAGGTGTAAACCCAGCGCGAGCGTCGTAGCACTCATGTTGCGTTTAAAGGCGGCTTGGAAAAACAGGTTACGACATGTTAACAACAGATTAAACAGTTTTAACTGCTGATAAAAGTGGCAGAGGACACAAATATGGGAAGTGTGGAAGCCTCTACTGTATCAAATTGACAGAGGAATAACAGAGAGTTGGCCATTCTAAGGTAAAAACCCAACGCATACAGTGTTCATGTGTATTTTATTTTATTTTTTTTTCATCCGGACGGCTTCCCGCGGCCCCCCTGCAATGGCACGGCGCCCCCCCTAGGGGGGTGCGCCCCACAGTTTGGGAACCTCTGCTTTAAACAAAGAATCTTTAAAATATTCTTTCGCAGCACTAAGATGTGATGGTTGGACTTGGGGGGTGGGGTAGGGGTGGGTTTCCCCCGGCAGTCCTCGTCAAGCCAGCAACTTCTGTGAAAATGATTTGGGAGAAGAGAGGTTCTCCTGACAGCTCCTGTTCTGCGCTGTTCAGACAGAGGACCCAGTTTATTGGCGACATAAAACCAATACCCTCTCGGTGCTGCTCTTGTCTGCTGTTGCGCAGCGTGATTGATTCCCCAAGCCGCTGAATGTTATGACTGACATGGGAACACCTGGAGAAGGGTTCTCCTGCTAACCACACACAGTAAATTAAAGTGTTAAGCCTCGGCTGCCCTCCAGGCTTCCCTAAGTGTATACTTAGAGCTTATATATCCCATAATAATCTCTGCACTGCAAGCTGCATTTGAAGGCTGGTTTTGTGTGAAATTATTAAATCACACCTATTGGAAAAAAAAAAACAAAAACGTTTGAGTTTAAAGTGCATGGTGGGTCGTAAAACCAATACAGCACATATGAACTCGACACTCGATTTGGAAACGGCTACTTTCTATTTGCTGTGTTTGTGGGCACGTACCCCACAGTGAAGAACTGTCTCATCTCTTGTCGCCGTGAGCGCATCATCTGCTTGTACTCTCCAATGCGAAGCTTCTTGCCGTCTATGATACAGGTCCTCTTAGGTCGTGGCTTGTACTTGTAGTTTGGATACTTCTCTAGGTGAAGCTTACTCAGACGGGCTTGCTCTTCGTAGTATGGCTGCTTGTCCTGGTTAGACATAGCCTTCCACCGAGAACCTGCGGCGAGAGAAGAACTTTTCAGCACTTGGAAACGTTGAAACAGCCACTACAATTTCACTAAGTGGCCCAAAAGTCGGAGGAGGAAGCTGAAGTCTATCCGACACGGTGTATACAACAATCAGGTGCACAGGAACGTTTCTAGATAGCAGAGCACTAAAACATTTCAATTCAGTTTTTTTCAAATATTTAGCATTTAGCACCACGAACAAAGAAACAGAGGCAACCCTTTTATTGCAGTAGCATAATGTCATACTTGGCATATTTCCAAAAGTCAAACAGATTTTTAGAACTTATTGTAATACTTAGTACTCATGAGGAAGCATGTCTTAATCGTGTGCCAAATCAGCATATGGATTTATTTAACCCTCCAGATCTAAATGTGAAACAACTACTTTCTTCAGCCATCACTCAACATAGCAAACACAAGACAACTCGAAATTTTCGTTAGACAGAAGTGTCTTTATCTTCATAAGTCAGAAAATGGTAAAAAGGACAAAAGGGACATCGGGGTGGTTAGGGCAGTATCCTTACCACCTATTAAGTTTTAGGCTTTTCAAACAGTGACAGTGGAGGGTGCTCTATTTTTATATCGCAAGTCAGTGATCCCTGACCAGCAGACAGGTAGTTTTACATTATTCTCTTCAGGAAAATCATGCACCAAAATGCTTGACCATTTCACAACAACCTCTTGATAAGTGTGGCAGCACATTGTACTAAAAGAGAGACATGCTTGCCCCTTACTGTCAAAAACTAAGGAACAACAAACGTGCACAGTAAATACTACAGCTCCATGAAGTGCACTGCACCGCCATGGATGACAGCACTTTTAACAGCTCTGATGTATGGACTCCTGTGCTGAGGGGACAAGACCCATTTAGTCTCTGTCATTTTTCATGACAAACACTTATGGTAGTGATGGGCCATAAATCCATCTGTATGCTGAGGTGAACTGATGCACAGTAGCCTACGCTGTAACATGCACTCACTCCCTAAAAAAAAAAAAAAAAAACATCAAAAAGAAAAACACACACACGTACACGCGCTCACACACAAATGTTGTGTATTGCCATAACAGAGAAATACACAATGTAGAAAATTGATCAAATATTTTGAGTTGATTAACAGTAATCAACTCATATTTCTTACTATGGTGAGAAATATGTTTTTCTGTCTTTTCTTCATGCAAGAAGTAAGTCCACTGATTTACTTTACAGCGTTTAAAAGGCGTCTTAGATGTTGACAAAAATTCCAGCAAAAACCAAAACAAAATGAAAAAAAAAAAGCATATCTGCATTCTTTCTTTAAAATGCAACTTTTAAAGCTAATTCAAAGGGCCTCACCCAAAATCTTGCTTATGTTGGAGTTGTGCATATCCGGGAACGCCTGGAGGATCTTGCGCCGCTCATCTTTGGCCCACACCATGAATGCGTTCATCGGCCTTTTAATGTGGGGCTCGTTGTTGTTGCGTCCTCGGGACTCCCTGAAGACCCGCGCCTCGGTAGATCCAGCACCTCCTGTTGGCCAACAATAATAGGGTTGGGGTTTATCTGCAGAGCCATTGACTGCCTTGGACCCTGGAAAAGCCAGAGCAGGAACAAGAAGAGAGAGCGAGGCAAGGCATTGATTAAATGACGAGCCAGGTTTAAACTCTCCTTCATCTGCTATCAGCGCCTCTATTTTCATCATAAAGAACATTTTTCTAAATGGGCGCTGGGAAAACAAACCCTCCCAAAGGGACAGAGTTTTCTTTTGAGTGGAAAATTTGACTTGAAAGGATTAGGAGCTACAAACTGAATACATTGTCGGTTAACTCAGAGCAGCGTTCGTCCACTCTTTCCGAGCTCCTTCTGAATCCAGAGGATTAAACCGTTTAAACAAAAAAAAATGTTTAGTTTTTTGTTTGTTTTAAGTGTTGGCTTTTCCGAAGTGCACACTGTTCAGACTGTCCATAAAAAAGTGCCAACATAAATAATAAATAGGAGTCTTGAGGAAATCTTTAGAATAGAAATTCAAAGAGGGAACTTAAACTCTTAAAACGTATTTCACATATATGCACAAATAATTTTTTTCTGTTGTTCTCTCACCCCCCCCCCTGTTGTTTCTCAAACTTTTCCTTTGCCCTTCGAGTATGCAAACATTCACACACACGCGCACACACACACACGCACACACGGACACACAAATAAACCAGACCCACATTAGTGCGGAGAGAGTGTGCCGATTCTGCAAAGTGCCGTTTCTCAATCAGGGCATTCACAATCAGCATAAGAGAGTTTCTCTCAGTATTAAACTGTACATCAGGCTGATAATGATTTCTGTTTGCATGCGTATTTGCTTCCTTTTATATGTAAGATGTGAAAGAATTAAATAAAAGCAGTATGAATATTTAAACAAACAAAAACATGTTGATAAACAAGGCTTGAAAAATAAGACAAAAAAAAGAGCCTTCCATATGCTACGATACATCTTTAATGATCTCAGATCTGGAAAAGAAAGCTTGGGATGACTCATGCATATTTCATCATCCACATGTGAAGCCTTCTCATTAAACCATTTCACCAGCAGCCTTGGCACACGTTACCTGGGGTTTGATTTCTATTATTATTTCAGTTTATAAACAAATCAAACTCTTAATGAGTAATCGAGGGCTGTGCGGAGGCATTAATTCAAAATCCACAGAAACCTCGCTCTGTGTTAATCACTGAAGATGTCACTCCGCCATTCTCAGCCACAGGATTTTGTTTTCTCTTCAAAAAAACATATATTTTCCACTAAGACAGACGCTTTTCTCACTATATCATTTAGCAGAATAATAAGAATGATGAACAGCACACTGAGTTTCTGCAGTCACAATAAAATAATGTGTTTTCACACAGTGACACTGCACATGTTTCTACAAATTTAGGTCCTTGGCCTAAAAACTAAACTCTGTAAATATTTATATGTGTCTTTTAAATAAAATGTTCTTACTTGATTTCATACAGGCGCTCGCAAAAAGTCAAATCTCTCAAACAAAACTGTAGCATTTTTTTCAGCGAAGCTTGAAAAATGCCTAAAATCATCTGCTCCCAAACTGAGGCGCACTTGTAAATAAGTGTTTTAGCACACAGTGAAAGGGCTGTACATCAGGACGTTTAAAAGCTAATCCCGAGCTCTGGCTGCACTACGTCTGTGTTTGCTTTCGCCTTCTGGAATGCCACAGGCCTTAAAGCCATCACGAATTCAAGAATAATACAGTACCTTTGCTGCCACCAAACCCCACAGTACGTTAATTTCATTTAGCATGCACTCACTGTACAGGATGAATTGATTTCACTTTGTTTGCTTTTGACAACCATGTTTATTGTGCAATGAAATGTGGTGTGGCGGAGGGCTGACAGTATCCATCAATGCGGGGCAATCTGCTGACTGCCAGGGCCAGATGAAGGTATTCATTAGCTCAGGAGCGCAGCGCTCACTCAGACACGACAGCCAGTGTCTGCACCCCGGGATCGCTTGCTGTAATTTACGATACCCCCCATGCCATTACTCTATCACTGACACTGATTCAGCAATTTATATACTGGCGTGCATGCATATGGGCAGAGGTGATCTTCTTATGGGGAGGGGTGCAAAACAACTGCGTGCCGTCACCTAGTGCCACATCAGTAGTTAGCCAGGAAACCAGCCACGTGACTGGGTCCACTGGAGGGAATCCAGATGAGCCATGGGTCTTTTACCTCGCAGAGTTGCTCGCTTGGGAAAGTGCCTGTCAGATGTTACAGGAAGTTGTAGAACCGAGCAACAAAAGCAGTTTTCAAACAGTTGACGTTATGCTACGGCAGGTTGGAATATTCAAAGTACCGTAAATCTGCTGCCAGTTAGCCCAGGCACCTTTCTTAGATCTTCGACCTGAAATAATAGCTTGAGTTTTGAATTAATGTACAGCAGTCCCAGGCAGTCCAGTTCTTGGTATAGGTAATATGGGTCACTGCCCACAAGAACTTGGGGGAAAAAAAACAAAAAAAAAACAAAAAAAAAACGTGATTTATCGGTTTTCTATTGCTTTTCTTTCATTGCCTGGTAAATGGGAAATGGGTGCTCTGTCGTGCTGCTCAGTGCACCATTCTTGGGAGAACTTTCACGATACTTGTCCCTCCTGCAGCCCAGCTAAATCAGATACATCCTGTGCATCCATATCAGAAGAAACTGCTGGGGGACTGCAACATGGAACGCACTGCAGCATTGTTTCTGTTTTACTGGAAACTGTGATCCTTCTCTGGCGTTTTGAACATTTTCTCCCAGGAGAGGCGGGACATTTAGGAATCAGTTAGTTAGGTGTTTGATTGTGTAAATAAACACAGATGTTTAGCAGTGACAGGGCCAGGCCCCCTGGGTGGTAACTAGCGAGGAAGCGAAACAGAGGGAGAGCTGCTTAACAGAATTCATTGTGATTCATGAGGCCTGCAGCTCAAGTGTGACAGAATGATATGAGAATCCACTTTTAATTTGTCTCTCCTGGTAGCGCCGCAGACAAGAAGAATGAATTACAGTGTGGAAGCGCGATTGCGTGCGTGTGTTTGTGGGGAGGGGGAAAAAAAAAATGAAAAGAGAAAGCAAATAATGAAGAAGCAGGAAAAAAAAAAAGGCAAAGAATTAGAGAGAGAATGCAGCGAGGTCCCAAACGCAATCGCACCTGTGAGCTGCAGGCTGAGACTCGACTGTGTACCAAGCCAGAGGGTAGCGCTGCCCCGACTGCCCCCTGTCCTCCGCCTTTTCTCCACCCTACTCATCTTTGTTCTGTCGTCATACGTGCGCTGTCACCCAGGAATCCGCTCGAGAGGATGAGCCTCGGTGAGCACGCAACCAAATCTAACACCTCCAAGTGAAGGCATTTAACGCTGACAATGGAGCCTCTCCCTCAGAGCAGGATCAGGCGAGATTAATGGGTTTAGTCAGACAGAACACAGAGCTCAGCGGCTCTGCTGTAGCCCGAGCTCATGGCATGCTAGTTTAACCATTACAAATTACAAGTGATCTTAACATGACTTTTTTTCAGTTTTGTTTTTTTTTTTAAATTATTTTTAGCTTCCCAGATTATGCACGCGTCAAGAGTCCGTTTGAAACATATAGCTTGCTTGTTACAACTTGCAGGTGGCAGATTACCACCTGAGAACATAAAAACTACTCTTGACCTTCTTGGTTTACTCAGCTAGTATTGCTAAATATCAAGACTGAGATGGTGCACTTTTTTTTTTTTTCCGAAGTTACACAGTGTCAGTCAGATCAGATGGAAAACACCTGTGAAAATCAGTTCAAACCATTTCAACACATGAATATACTTTCATTTAAACAATTCCACTGTAGCTATGCCTGGGGATTCTTAGGGTTGTTTCCTAACTTTGTTGCCCTGTACTTCCCATCTTCCCATCGAGGGTGATGCTAAAAAGCTTCCCCAAACCATGATGCTGCCACCACTTTCTTTACATTGAGAATGTGTTCAAGGTGTTAGTTTGTAACTCCAAACATAGTTTTGCCTGTCTGCAAAGATAACACTTTTCCAAGCCCCTGTATCTTTCACAACAATGCAATGCTGCCATTCTTCCCACTGGCTCCTCTGATGGTTTAGTGAAAGGCTGTCTTAGGCAGAATCCTCTTTTTTTGTGTCATCAGATTTACCTAATGTAACGTGTCTCTAAGTTCTGTTTCCTTCCTCCACATATCGCTCTAGCATCCTATAGACCTCGGAGATATGGTCAACTTTAAACAAACATCCCATTCAGCAGAAGAACTTCATGCTGCCACTCACAAATGGATTAAAGTTCAGGCTGGCCAAGGGAATTAGCCGTTGAATCACTTGAGCTGTGTATATTACATTTCTTGCCATCCAGAAGCAATCAAAAGCTTCCATAACAGGCACTGGCTGCACACTGCATCTGCTTAGTTCGGTTGTTCCGTCCTGGAGGGAAAGCTGCTGCAGACTAGGGCCTTTCACACCCTATACATTTGTTGGGTGGGACACCCAGTAATTTTCTCTTTGAGGAAACACCAAAGTATATGCGTTGTGTTCTGATCTACTTGGGAAAAAGTGTGTTAAAATGCAGATGTTTCCAAAGTAATTTCCTTTCCGTCTGGGGTGAAAATTCTTCCAAAAAAACTAATTGCATTACTCATTTTAGATGTCTGGGAAAAATAAATTGGTCTGAATTTAGTGGAAAAGCCACATAAACTTTAGTAGATCTTTTTTTGCACAACAAACTGGAAGTATAATGTTTTGGGACAAAAAAAATAACATCTCAAATTACAAGTTTTTTTTTTTTTTTTTTTTATCTAAACCTTGTTTGAAAATCTAAGCAAAAACTAGCTACAGTAACGCTGCTCGTGTCTAATAACATCATGTGCCACAGAGCCAGGCATTCACTGGTTGAAGGAGATTGTCAGGAGAGTTTCAAATGTAAACAGGTTCTGAGAAGAGTAAACAATTTGTTGCTCACATTTTGAAATCCCTCTTCAGCTTTAATCAGTATTTGCCTTCTTGTTGCTGCTTGGTTTACAGAGAGATTGATATGCATTTGTGGTGCAAAGAAGAAATGCAAACTGTTTTGAGTTATGAGTGTTGCCCTGTCTCAAAGTCTTTATCCACCCCTCCCCATGGGAAGAGGACCTATCCCCTCTTCTAACCTCTGTCTGCTCCTAATCCATGGCCCACTGGGAACACTGATGTGAGGCGTCTGGCGCTAGCTTTTCCCTTGGCCCTGAGAAGGACTTAAAAGGACACAAATGCCCTGGTGCGCACTGTGTTTCTGTCCTGACTCCACGGTAGCCACAGAAGGAGGGATCCCACCGGGAGAGGGAGCGATGAAAACACATCTGTCCGAGGAGTCAGACGGTTGGGATGGGAGCCTCCGCCGTGGCTCACATGGGAAACATGTCAATGAAGCCGCAAATTTCACCTCTAATTCTCATCTTCAGGATTGGGTGTGATGTGAAACGAAACAGGGTGTGATACAAACGCTTCAAAGCTGGTAAACAAACGTTTCATGGCTTGTTTTCCTGTTTCATTTTATTCATTTTTATTTTTTTCCCTTTTCAGAAAAGGCTTTACGCGAACTTAACATGTCACTTTTTTTTTTCTAAAATCACTGCAAAATCTTTACAAGAGCTACGTAAAATGCCGATGGATGACGTTGTCCTGAGAAATAGTCATTTCTTTCACTCTTTGCTGCATCAAAGATCACTCAGAAGCACTTGCAGACTGAAATGCCATAGAAACTGCCACAAATATTTTTGTCAAACAAATATTGGCGCACCGAAGCACTCCATGGGTCTGTGTAGGCGCTAGCACCACAAAAGTGGATGACGCTTTGTCACCTTGGTGCAACCAGAGTTTGCACCACACTGCCTGGGACCTCAAACAACTACAAGAGCAACATGAGCCAAGCTTGGAAATTTGCCAGCTTTGTCCTTGTGCCCCCTTCTCCACCGCTCACCTACCTGTGAAAACCTCTGAGTCAACGCTCACTTTAAATCCAATTCACTCCAACTCTCAAAAAAAAAAAAAAAAAAATCTCTGACGCAGCCATCGCTGTGCTTCCCAGCAACCACACTTTTACTTTTTGTAGTGAAAAGTAACACTCCATAAACACGCTACAAAGTTTTAATGAAGGTACTAATTCTGAGGTTTGTATCTACAAATTCGTTTAGCCCTTACCGTCTAAATCCTCGGGCCTGGTGAGGTCGATCACTCTGTGGCCGATTTTTCCTTCCTCTCCCAGTTTGCCAAGGTGGTGCCCGATGCTGTCGAAATGTACCCTCTCCTGCAGAAAAAAAAAAAAAAATCAAGATGTCTGGTTAAAAAAAAAAAAAAAAAAGAAACTCAGGTTAAAATTTCAACAATAAAAGAAGCTGTAAAAAATCTTAATCTGAATAATCTGAAAATTAGAGAAGCAGAAAAGGATCTTTGATAGATGCGGGTTGTTTTGTAGATAGTGTTTTTTTTCTTTTTTTTCTTTTTTTTCTCTCTCTCTCTCTGTTCTCTATTCAGTTTAAGTTGACAGGAAGGAGAGAAACAGTAAGGGCCCACGGGTGCTGTAAATAGATTTACAGAAGGATACTTTGTGATCCCAAGCACACAATGGGGCTGCGGCCCTCTTTGCAATGCTCAGATTTTTCTTCCTCCGCTGCCATCTCCCTCAGCCTCTATATCCCCCAGTCTACGGCACTGAGAGCTAGGCACCCATCATTTATTCAGGGTTCATGTTTTGGTGAGCGCACCGTGTTTTCCCGTTTGTCATGTCGCTTTGTGCTCAGATTAAACTTGGCATCATGTTGTACTTGAGCACAATGAAACCCTGTCATTCAGCACTCCGTGACAATATTAAATGTCATGTCCGTGTGCATTTACAGAATAAAATAACAGCTTTCGGAGGGCCTCTGAATAGTTGCTGCACATTACACTTAATGTATTATGCAAGGGGAGAGAGTGCCGACTGCTGCTGGCTCCATTGTTGAATGACCTACTTCCTCTGTGAATACACAGAGCATTAGCGAAGGGCTGTCCTGCTCTCTAAAGACTCAACTAGGAGATGGACACTTTGACTCTGCATGATACAAATAATACCCCCACCCTTTTTCTAAGGTTTTTTTTTTTTCTTGATGTGTGTAAAAGCAGGCATAAGGAGAAAAATAAACAACAAAACATTTGTTTTATATGCAAGGTGCATGCATTCAATCTTTTTTGCTATCAGCCCCGTGTGAACAGACTTTCAGGTAGAGTAACATCTCCCCAGCAACATTCACCAACACCTGCAGACACATTCATTTTTCTGTATATTTAATTGTGTTTTTTTTTTTTTCCCCATATAGAGAACTCCTATCACAAATCAAATGGATTAAAATGAACTGGTCTAAATTGTAGTTTCTATTTTTTTATTTTTATTTTTGTCTTAAAAAATAAAAAATCATATTTGCAAGAATAGCCTGAAATAATTACAGTGCATTAAAAAAAAAAACTAAAATTTTTAAATATTTCCTTCCTCTTTTGTGTGAGCTTTTATCCTTGCATATAAAAAAAAATATGACAAGATGAAGGATGAAGATAGTTCAAGTGCATTTGAGCTCTTTCACAGCATTTCAATTTTCTTCTTGCTTTTATTTATTCAAGAACTATTCCTCAAAAGAAAGAAATGTGCGAGAGGCGGAAAGAGCTCTGCAATTTACCATTATACTTGAAGGAGCACTCATTATTTATGACCAGCTGAGTGATTCTGATATACAATTAACCACTACCTGCTTATGGCCTGTGATTAGAGGCTGTCTATCTGACGGCCCTTTGCTTACTTAAGTGTTTTCTAATTATGACATATGCGGTGGTCCCTGCTGGGCGAGAGGACACTTTGTAAAGAGAAGACGAAGTATGGGGCCTTTTCACCGTGACACGTTCTGTGCGTGGACATGTGCGCCGCGTGCGTACAGAGCCCTATCCATCACCCATCCACGTTATTGCTCTTAATGAAAGAAGCCAGCAGCCTGATGACAAAGTGACTGAAGTGCGATTAGCTGGATGGTGGTGCTCCACATGCTTCCTCTTGGACAGTCCGGTAGGAAGACACAGTGTTCGCTAGTGCTGGATGCCTGTAATAAAGTAGTCGTCTCATCCCTCTTCTGTGCTTCGCTGGCCCTTCTTGATCAGTCAAGTCCTTTTATAAACTCATGATCATTAAGCATCATGTTGGGCTGGGGAGAAGCGAGGACGGGGCGATCCGTCAATGATTTTCATTAATAACTAGCACAGCGTTGAGCATCTTCCTCCACTGCACTGAGTCATATGATCGCTTGAGATCAGCGCGTTAAGACAGCTCCAAACAACGCTGAAAGAAAGTCTTGTCTAGGGGTTGTTTTGAGGTTGTTTCACTTTAAGTCAACATTTTTCTTCATAGAAGCCAGCACTTTGTGTGCTACAATATTATGGTCTAATTAAAGTAAGTATTGCTCTGCTGCTATGCTAATTAATACAAGCCTATCAGTCCAATAGAGCGTCACAAATTTTCATAAAATTTTATATACTGAGTTAATATACTTATTGGTTATAGGTTTGGTAATTTATATCTGTGAATCAAAAATATAGCTGAAATTAGGGCCATAAGTTATCTGCACAGCACTGGGGTTTTTGTTTTAGGGCTGGAAAATATTCAGTGAACTAATGCTTCTTTACTGCCCACGCGTCAAGTGCTGTGATAAATTAATGGCAGTTTTATTATTTTATAGTGTCATTAAATTTTTACTGATCACTCTGACACAGCGGAGTAGCAAAGGACATGCAGTATCTGGGGGAAGTGTTTTTTTTTTTTTTTTTTTTTTCCACGGGAAGAGACAAGGAGGCAGGGAAACGCAGGCCCATCAGTGTATGGCTAATATAAAAACTGTATTTATAATGCAGAGTCAGAGGGAGAGATGCTGAGAATTAAAGCCGGGAGAAAATATATGCAAAAGAGCTGTCGCTTAACCCAAAGAGAACATAAAAACAAAACAATGTTGGTAAAAACAGATAAAGATAAAGAATCAGGAAACAAAAGATGTAACAGTGCACATTATACCCCTCCCTTTCGACCACAAACAGCTGGCAAGCTACCAGTCACTCCTCTAAATGACTTCAGCATGCAGCTCCCCATACCGCAAGTAAAATTACAGCAGTGTGCTCCGAGCTGCAGTGGAGGACTGCCACCCACAACAGTCTCCTCTGCCCTGCCTGTGCAGCCTTTTGTCTGTGAAGTTTAGAAACAGATGTAGGACTTCTTAAGCTGCACATGACTTCAGCTGGCAAGTGAAGTCGGTGAGGAGAGCCAGAGAGGCTGTGAGTCACAGAGGAAGGGAGAGAAGTAGAAAGAGGAATAGATAGCCGAATCTGTGGAACTTCTTGGGCGAGGGAACCCAAAAGGGCTCTTGTCAATGTTGCGAAGAAAAGCTTTAATCTGGCTGGCCACAGAACATGCGCTCGAGGCCCTCTGCTCTGCCCACAGGGCGTTTTCTGGGCAGAGGCGGGTGGCGGACGGCCCTGTGTATTGTAACTCCTCTTGCCCTGGATTTCGGCAAAGCACTGCCAATCATGACACTCCTTTTCTCTCACGTCTGTAAATAACCTGAGGCTATGGGAGAGCAATAGGCCTGAGATTGTTCAAATAGATCTGAAAAAAATATCTACACTGAGCAGTCAGGTGGATGCTGTGAAGACCGGGGGAGAGTTTGTTCTTTTCATGTTGATCCTTTCTTCATACGTACAATTTCTCCCGCAACATCTTAAAAATACCTGATGAAACGCATACGTTGAAAGTTTCTCTGCAATTGTGTCAATTAAACTCTTAACTAAGCACTCGTTTAAAAACTAAGCAAAGGGGGACAGATACTTAACTGTATCCAACAGATAGAGCAGCAGGGTCCGAGATAATTTATTTCAAGTGTTTTAAAACTAAAATAGATTTTATGCAAAATAATTATTAAATACACTCACACACACACATCGACGCTTTATAAGAGACAGACAGAGATAGTATGAGTAAACTCGTAATGCCGTTTTCAAATGACGGTTTCATTTAACACATGAAAAATTATCCAAATGAATAACAGGGGAAAAAGAAAAAAAATAACATTTAAACTAATTATCCAAAGCAGCCAGTGAAATAATAATTAGCCCCTCTGCAGCTAAAACTTCTATCAAGTATTTACAGTAACTGGCATGAGTCTTTTAGGTCTTCATGAAGAAAATGTGACCCACCCTTCTTTTGAGGAATATATAATATATTTAAGGCTTATTGGAGGGTTTATGAGTGTGGACAGCTGCTTAGGCTCACACCACAGCACTACAATCAGATTTAAATCCAGACTCTGACTAAGTAACTCCAACTTTATTTTGTTTTTTTAGTCGTTCGGAGTTGAACTTGTTGGTGTTCTGTCGAACACTGTCCTGCGGCGCAATCTAGGTGTGCCTGACCTGAAGGACAAACATTCACTTTCAGGAATTTTGTGAAGAGACAAAATGGTGCAACCATTTTACCACCAACGTGTTTGACTGATGGAATGATGTTCATTTTGGTCAGCAGTATTTTCATCCTTGGAAATATCCACCAATACCGTTTCTTCCCAGTATCTTGCTTGTTAGGGTAAGTTATTTTCGCAGGACTGTAAGTTTACGACAAAACATTCATCTTGCTGCATTTTCTTTTCTTTCATTAAAAAAAAATCTTCTGTGAATTAATGGAATATTGACACCTACTTCATATCTGACAAGAGTTACTGCTCCACATTGAGATTCTTCTTGTCTTCTTTTTTCTGTCACTCTGGAAAGCGGATCATCGACTAGTTTTTAGGCTTTCATTTTAGGAGTTTCTAACAGCTCCAAAACCATAAATTGCAACTTATATCTGATAATGTCCATTTCTGGCACTTGTTATATTACACACCTGGCATGTGGTACATTGAAGGCAACAGTTCAGACCACAATGCAGTGGGCGTCAGTCACCACTGTGTTCTAAACCTCTTGACAGAAGACTGAGGGTTGGAGGCTAAAGCCCTTAACAATCCGTCCCGGTCCTGCCGGAAACAAAGACGGCACCTCGCCATGGTAACAGTTTCTCGCAGTTCGCCTCCTCATCTGGTTTATATTTTTATTGTAACCATGTTATTTATAAGTCTGCAGCTTTCCAGTAGTTTAGAGCAATTTAAATCTTAAGTACATCCAGGCATGCGGTAAACCCGCAGGTCCTTTCATGGGGGCTTTTGCTCTTTTTCTACCCAGAGCTGTCCGTTTGCTGAGGCTAATGCAGGCAGTGACAGAATCAACAGTAGCGGCCACAAAAGCCTGGCATCTGTTCTAACATATCACAGAGCGAAAACAGAAAACTATTCTGGTTCCGTTTGCTTAGTCAGGGCATCACCTCATTTCTTTCAAGGGGAACATAGGCTCCTTTTTGAGGAAATGTTGATCATTTAATAAGATCAAACAAAGTCGTGATTTCCTCTAAATAAATTGACATAAACTATGAATTAAAATGTGTTATTTGTCAATCTCATTGCTGTGACAATTTCTCAATCCTCAATTCGTGCACAACAGATGCACTTAATATTAGATGGACCTCAGGCTTTACCCTTTTTTAAACCCTATGAGTAACTAACAGCGGGATATTACACACTGCTGCACTAACACTTTCACACATTGACAAAGCCCCGAGAAGATTCTATGGTGATTCCAGCATAACTTCAGCAACACCACAGACTGCAAATAGTTTTCTGTAGTACATTCTTTGCCTCATTCTTTCTCGTGAGCACCTTTTGGTGAGGAGCATCATAGCCTTCACCCACTTGAGTCAGTAGCATTTCTGAGCGACTGCAGAGAGCAAGAAATTCATCTTGTTAAAAGGAGGCTGGGAAAATACTGCCAAATCAACCCACAAAGATGCAGCCTCCATGCTTTCGACGGAAGCAAAAGGCTCGACTCAGGACAGTCCCACATCTGCGCAGACACACTTTTGCATTATTTTTTATTCTTTTGGCAAAGGCGAACAATTGGACAAAGCATTAATGTAAGCAATCTTCACAATAGCAATTGCTGGCTGCAGCCAGTGCCTGCGAGCTGAGCATAATCTAATTTGGATGGGCAAACCCTTGTATGCCAAGGATTTACACTGCAGCCAAAATGCCTTGGTTTGCAATTTCCAAGACAGCAGTCGAAAAGGAGCAGAAAATTGCTTCCAGGGCTGCAAAGCAGACAAGATTATATTCAAAGTCTTTGTGAGGGCTTTGCCTGAATAGAGCCCTGGCATCACATGCATACAAACACTTACGTGTGGTTATATGCACACACATATACAAACACATGCGCACACACATACATACACACACACAGGGGGGAACAGTGCAGCAACTACAACCAATAGGTTAGGAGTGTGGATTCTGTGAAGCACAGGTGTAATCTCCACTTGAATATTTACAGGCTGAGCTTTGGGATACAAAAAATGGACAATTGTAGTCATCAATACTGAGGAGAGCTGGTGCTGTAGGGCAGAAAGGGCAGCTCAATAGGTTAATACACTGACCTTTCCCCTTTTGATTCCAGTTAGGGACTTGTCAGCAGAAGAATACATTTTACCTCAGACTAGCTAGCTAATGGACGTCACATATTCTGTGTTTCATTCGTGTTAGTGTCAGAGAAATTGATGCGTCACAGTCAAAACGAAGTTTTACCAGAAAAATAAGAGTTCTGTCACAACACTGACCACAAGGGTGAGCTTTTTTGGCAATGTTACTGTTTTCTGTTTTTTTTTTTTGTTTTTGTTTTTTTCAATTCTGCCATATGATACACTTGATCACTAATAATGTAGATGTAGATCAAAATAAAGGATGGTGTCTAGGAGATTAAAATTAGAATAAAAGTTTGTTTTTTTTGCTCAGTCACAAATGACTAGAATTTTTTTTATGGATGCTAAAGCTTTATTTGCTTCAAATCACATGTCTCATGATTTTATGTTTTTTTTTTCTAGTTATCCAAAAATAATTATAAGATTGAATATGTGGCTTTTTACTGTTTCATAACAACAGGACAACTCAAGCAACTTGTATTTTCCTAAAAGATAAGTCTGAATTCTTAAGTGAGGGTTGCTGAACAATCTGTGTGTTTTTTACTAAACATTCCTAGAGGCTCTGAATGTTGTAATGAAAATTTGGCCACACAGATATTCAATGTTTGTCCAGCACCCAAGGAAACAATTCAGTTCATTACAGATGGCCTTGCATTGGCTGTGTGTGACTGCAGATCTGCTGGTGCATTCTAGGTAAAAGCTTCCAGCGGGTGAGGAAGAGATTGTAAATAATGGAACAAAGTAATTGCCCTCTGCAGACAATAATACCTTTAGATAAATATTTCAAAAAGGTAAATTGCAGAAGGGTTGTAAAAGGTTTTATTGTACTGATGGGGTATAGTAAAAACGGACAAATAAAAAGACAACCAAGTAAACCCGCTCTTGTAATGCATGAATATTTTACATGTCCTCAGGTTAAAGGCTTATATACTGCTGAACAAAGTCCGATCTACCCCACGTTCTCCTAGGTCAGAGGCAAGAGACAGAGGGAAGACGAGATGAAGGCCGGGGAGGAACGCATTGTACTCTTCAAATACACTTTGTATGAAAAAGATGAATTGATCTATCTGTAAGCAGCACTTAGACCCACTCCTCTGCCTGGTCATTACAGCGGGATAAATCAATATTTAATATCCCCTTCTAACAGCCACACTGAATGATCTTAACCTCTCCTTAATCCCATTTATGTTACCTTCCAGAATCTTCTTCATGTAAGCTCTCACTATGATAAACTTCCAAACAAGAGACTGAAAGGGGAGCTATTAAAGACCACACCATATTTATGTCAGGTGAGGAGCTTCCTTAAAATATTAATATTCTGAAACTGACTAAAGTGAAAGCTTTTATCTGAACCATCTGAGCCTTTCTGTTGGCTTGTTGCATCAGCAAAAGACTCTCTCGCCGCTCTCATTTAAGAGCTGAATTATAACTCGCCGTCCTTTATTTGCGGCCAAAGGATGAAGATTATGGGGGCAATTCTTTTAACTGACTTAATAGAGCTTATCTCCACCAGACTGTCCTGGCAGAAACCGCATCATTAGAACTAATGTATGGCAATGCCTTGCTAAGATGTGGACAATGAAGAAAGTTTTTCACGAGTTTGGGTATGGGGTAGCTGCTTGTCCACAACAAATAGTGTGTTGGTGAAAAAAATAAACTTTTACACCCGTGAAGCAAAGTTCGACACAACTAGACATCCTGACATGGTAAAAACAATTTGCTAAAATGTGCATGGTTGTTTTTAACAGCCATTTCTCAGGTGTAAAGAGAATGGTCTGAAAAAAGAGAATGGTCTTTGTTAATGTCCTCGGTGAGAGAAGAATTGGAAGATTTGTTTGAGATGATGGAGATGAATTAGTGGTTAAAAACAACCTTCGTTACAGCAAAGAATTCAAAAGTCATTGTGCTCTTCTTCTACTTTGGACCCACCACCTTTCAGACTGCACACAATATTACAGGACCTGAGTAAAACTCTGTGGCATGACAGCTACCCTGTTTCTTTTTATGAATTTAAGTGCATAAACGTTACCTCTGCTGCTTTGTCTTAAGTACATCTTGGCAAAAAAAAAAAAAAAAAAAATGTTTGAAACATCAAAATGGTTTCAAATTTGCTAATTATCTGCAATTATTCATTCAAATGTTCCGCAAACACATACACACCAAAACACACAGCAATTCTTCCAACAACTATTTTAACATTGTCTTTAGAACAGGTTCAGTCAAGAATTCAGATAAAACGCCTGAGAAGTCTCTAAGAAGTATAAATGGGAAGTTCTTGTTTTTGTAAAGGCTGTTAAGCTCTGCTTACTAAGGACAATGAACTTGTCAGTGTGTTGCTTATGAAAAAAAAGACATTGTTTAGTTAATGCTGTCATGTCATGGCAGATTTTACTGCTTTTTTTTTTTTTTTTTTTTTTTACCACAGGCACACCTTTATTGTGAGAAAGAAAGGCAGCTGTACCAACTCCTGCAGCTGAATCTGGAAAAAGAGGACTTGCATGAAAGGCTTTCTGTTAAAGACATCCCTGTTCAAAAAAAAAAAAAAATAGGAAGCCATTTTTTGCAATAGTTTGCTTGGATAACCAAATTTAATCCAATTTGATAAAGCTGTTTCTTTGAGTCAAAGTGAGTTAATGGATTGATTTCTTATTGTAAACTCCTTCTTGTGGTCAGGGAGTAAACACCAGAGAGAGGGTTCATCCCTGTCGTTTCAATTCATCTGCTGCACTTCAGTAAGGACATAGCTGATTGCCACCTGCAAAGGCAGTGATTTCTCCCAAACACGAAATTAGGAGAAAATCAAAATAGATATTCATAGACTTTTTTACATATACATTGACCTAGTTGAGGGTGTTGGTTGAAAGTGTCAGGTGCTGAAATATTAATGAGCATCGCTCCCAGTTTCTGCCTGCTCCTCACAGCCAACTGGCAACATGGCATCAAGCTGAAGAGAAGAGGACAGCTTTTTTCTTTCCTTGATTGACTCATCGATTGAAGATATTTTTAAAGGGAATCCCTGGGAGTGTGTGCTCCTGGTACAAAGCAGCCCCATCCCGTGTCAGGGGACAGAGAGGGCTGCAAGTCGGCTTTAATTGGGCAAAGACTTCAGAGTTTTCTTAACCCACACCGGGCACTGCCATGGCCTGTCACGGCCCTCACACCAACATCAACAACGCAGAAGCCTCTGAGCATGCACACAGTAACACATTCATGCTAATTTGAGTAAATACACATGTGCAACCAGTCTCTGCCAGCTCTTATCAATACGACCATCCTGGATGTTGATTAAAGGAAATGATTAGACTTAAGAATTACTGCTGTCTAAAAATGTTCCAGTTTCTTCAGTAGTTTCTTTTTTTTTCCCCACTTATTTTTTTGCCAGACACAGCTCCTTATTTCTTGCTATATAATGGAAAATGTTGTAGATAAGGCCTAAACCAGGGACGAAATGGACTACATGATGTTGATTCTGACCTTATCAACTCTACAGTGGTTGAGGCCCACTGAACTGAGGGCAGACAGCTTCGCGTCTATGCCCTGCTGGTGATGTTGCAGCTGCTCCCTCTGAATCTGCTCCCTCATCTTCCGAGCCTCCTGGATCGCCTTCATCACTGTGTCCTGGTCCCCGAACAACGCGGTGGAGTTTAGTGTGGACAGAATGTCTACGCCGAGAGACAGAACAATTAGTTCACTACATCATAAAAACAGCCGTTTCAGCAATTGAACGTGAGCAACTGTAGAGTGATTTTGAAAGACAAACCCCGGCCGAGGCCTCCTCCAAGCGGGCTGGGGATCCCGCCTTTGCCAATGAGACTGTTAGGGCTGCTTTTACTGCCTGGGAACAGGTTTGATGTTGGGGATGTCGGAGATTTGACCATTTCTGTCGTCTTTGGCCGAGCAGACAGGTTGAGGGGCTGCGTTCCCTCCTCCTACGGCAGCAGAGATAGGAGCATGAAAGAAGACAGATGTGAATGGGCTCCTCCCTCCCCTTCTTGGAGGAGCTCTGGATTCCCAGACTGCATGCTTCTTCTCCTCTGTTTCTTGTTAATTACAGAATCTCTATCCTGACCAACAGCTCCTTCCTGATGCCCCCTTCTTTTTGTGTTTCTTCCCTCATCCCTTTCCTCTCCTCTTTTTCTCCTCTGCGATCTTCCTCGCAGTCGTCCGGCGCCTTTGTTCACGCTAATTAAAGCAGATTCTGTCTCTCTGTACATCTTCATCTGTTCTGCCTCTCCTCCTCCCCGCTCTCTGTGTCTGTACTCTGGTTCGAAGAATAAATAATGACCAGATAACAGCGGTGCCAATGATCAAAGACAGCTGTTCCATTCATCAGATGTCGACTTACATTATCTACTTCATTAACTTGTTTTCTAATTTCATTCCTCATTTGTGCATACTTGGTTTTTATCGTACGCTTTGATATGTCCGGTTCTAAAAAAAATATAAAGTGCAATCTGGCTTCTAGCTGAAGTTAAAGGAGGATGTATTTGTTTTGTGCTGCTTGACTGGTTGTGGCTTTTTAGACCTGTTACAAATGCAATATGAAGAGCAGGACTTTCCATGTTGAAAATTTGAACCAACTGAAAGTCATTTACCAAGGGGACCCAAGCCTTTATAACTTATTTATAAAATACATTATATGTTGGTTACTAGCTTGACTTATTTAATCATAAAACAGGGTATTAGGCACATTGACCTCAAGCAAGAACAAGCCTGGTACAGAATCCTCCACATTTAAAGCTGCAGTATGTAACTGCAGTGCATTTCTTTAGACGGCAATAATTGTTCAGGGAGGAGATTGACTTTTTTTCACAGATTATGCGTCTCTTTACATTCTGTCACAACATAGTGACAGTTATAACAAATATGTTAAAATCTTTTATTTTTATTTTTATAAAAGCTACATGCTGCACCTTTAATACCATCCTTAGCAAATAAGTTTAAACATCTATGAACTTATTTCACGCATGAAAATCACAGTAACTCACTTTTTTACCACTCATTACACCTCCTACTAAACAAATGTAACTGAAGAAATTTGATTAATGCATGTTAGTTCTGCAAGTTGATTGCTATTGAGGAAATGTTAATTAGCAATCCTTTACTTGATGTTTCCAAGGAGTATAAATACAAGATAACATAGAGGTCTGTTTCTTTTAGCCAACCTTTAATATGGGAAAGACAAGACTACTTGCCCAAACCTGTCCATATGTACAATCAGAGCAATAATTAATAAGGTTGAATCAACTGAAATTGGCACCAATAAGGGTAAATAAGGGCAAGTTTATTTTACCGCTAATTTTACCACTAAATTTTGAATTCCATTAAACAATTGATGGGTGATTTCCTGATTTCAGTCCAGAATCGTAATGTACCGGTGGATTGCGCAGTATAAACATTTCTTCATTCACAGCACAGTATGAATTCAAATGAAGACTTAAGTTGTCATGTTCTGTTTCTTTTAAGAGCCCAAGTGTCTTCTTGGGAAAACATATGGTTGAAGCACAGTGTCCCGGGGCCATGTTATTACAGTGCCAGAAACAGTTTGGAAAGCAGCGAAGCTGAAAACATACAAACAAAACTGAAGGCAATGTGATTCCACTGGAGTGTGGAGAGAGAAGGAAGGATGCCAAAACATGTTTAATAATTATTTTAATTCATTTTAAAGTGGAAACCCTAACTCTATGCACCTCAAATTGAAATGTTAATGTGGCCGTGTTAAAACTGGACGTATAAACATCAATCTGGTCTGATGAAGTGAGAATTAAACAAATTACAGCTGAATAAAGTTAAATGGAAAACCAAGAAGGGAGGGGACCTGAATGGGTATGTGTCCGTGTGTGTCTTTTAGTGCAAAATGAAAGAAAAGCTCAAGTGGTTTCCCACCATGATTTATGGTGCTCCTCCATTGTGATATTATTAAGCTAAACTACTTCAAATGGGCATATGTTTCTGATTATGGTCTTAGTGAGCAAGAATGATGAATGTGTCCTTTTCTTTGCATGAAGGCTGAGTCAAGTCATACCATACAGAAGCAGAACACACATCCTGCGTTTGGCTTATTTGCAGGGATAAGAAAAACATAAAGGTTGCTGATCTCACTTGTTGCTGTGCTTTTGTCTACGGTTGTTACGCGCTGGTGTAATGGGTTTATTCCATCTTAGCTTAAAAAAAGGACCTGACTTTGTGGAATAACATGTGTTCCAAAAATTACTGACTTGGAGTTGCCACCACTATAGCAACCACATCCACAAAGTTCTGGTTGTAAGAGAGGGAGCCTTGTTAAAGCTCCTCAGATTGATGGCCCCACGGCGGCCCGGCCTGCAACCGGTTGGTTTTAATGTTCGAGTTACTGACTATTGTAGCAGCTAGTTTATTAAGACAACAACATCTGGGTCAGGCTATCTCAAGTATCGCATGAGGCCTGGTCTGGTTGGTGAGTTGGTTAAAAGAAACTGCGGGTTGTACCTTTACTTGAGTGATGGGGCTTGAAGAACTTTTGTCATTCTTCAGAGATGATGGAGAGATGGGCCCACTGGTGTTGAGGGGCTGTGGTAGAGGAGGCATCTTGGCTCCAGGAGACACCTGCATGCTGGCAAGCTGGGCAGCGTACAGTTGCTGTTGGGAGGTGGGAGAAACCAGCAAGGCGTTCACATCCAAATCCAGCATACATTCAAAGTTTTATATTCTCTCTTTTCCTCTCCCTCTCTGCCTCTGTGTGTGCCTTCTTCCCTCCACCCCACTTCTCTTTCTTCTACGTCTTTCCTCCCTTTCCATGAGGCTGGCATTGAACCCTCTTCAAAGGTCTTAACTGTATTTCAAAGGCTGAACCCAGAGAGAGACAGCAGTCTTAAAAACCATACAGAGATGGCTTTCACTCAAAACACTTGGAGCCCCTATTTTCCACTCATCACAGAGAAAAGTTTGCTGCTTGGATGCAAGTGTGTTAGCAGAGACCTACGCAGCTCACTATTGAAGTTTCTGGCTTGTGATTTGTCTCTGCCCAGCCATCGGGGACCAACCCCCTCATCCCACAAGCACCTTCAGCTGTTGCCATCACAGAATATATTAGACACATTGTAAGCATTTGGAACCTGCACAAAGAGGACTAATATAATCAAAATTACATTACTAACATCGGCTGGGAGTACGTTTTGACCCTGAAAACTCGACTTACATCCACATCGCTGGGATGATTACTCGACTCTGGAATCTGTAACTACACCATGTAATGCCTTGCAGTTAAGTTGTGTTTGTGTTTATTATTAACCATTCAAAAACAGAAAACCCCTTAATAAAACACGACAAGACTGGATGCATAATTTTCTTTGCACGGAGAGTTGTATAATTTGACAGTGCTTAGACTTTCCATCACGTGATGCGTGTCATGATTGGACTTGAGATGTGTCTTGGGGCAACTGGCACAAGTTCGACACAAAGAGCTACTGTCTCAAAAAATGTGTTCCTTCACATCCTTGCCTTAGATCTCACTTTGAACAGGCAGGGTTCCTTAACCGGCTCCCCTTGCTTGTCCTCCTCAGTCTAGGAGGTAAAATGCTCAGCTTGTTCCGTCAGTGCCAGCTAATAAACTTTATCTCATTTTGTGTTTTGATCTGCTGCAGTTGTGCAAACGGTGTTCAGGTAAAAAAAAAGGCCACCTTGCCCCCGCTGTCCTCACCTTTGCTGGTTTGAATGAAGAGGGAAGCAATATAAAGCATGAAGTCAATGTAAATATCTCATGGTATAAACCCATATGTGCTCTTCTGAGAAACTTTATCACTCCCACTCAAGCACAAAAGGTCCATTCTTCGAGGGGACCTAGGGATAACAACAGCACATGGGCAGCGGAAATGACAGCCTGATTATGTTCCCACAATGATAGTGCTGCCTCCACCTCTCTGACAAACAGCCTTTTGTCCAGAATGGGAGACACAGAAGTCGACCTAACCCCAATTTCTTCCCAATCCAGACGAGACTTGGCGATAGAGGAATTTTGTGTGTCAAGGGGAGGCAAAAAGTGAAGAATCTTTTTTTTCTGGAAAAGGAAAGAAACTTAGGGTTTTCATTCAGTGTCTGTCACTCCAGGCTATGTGGAAATCTTAGCAGATGTCTGCTTGACAGATGTTTGCCAACGGGCCTTATGCTAGGCATAACCCGACCTTGAGTGGGAATAACTTTATTGTCCCGGAAAGAGAGCTTAATTCGACTTTGCCTCAAATACCACACAGTCAGGAAACTGGCTTTGATTAGCAGGTCAGTGTCACTGTGCGAGAGGCCCGGGCTCCCTTTGTGATTAGGCATATTCTGAAATCCAACGAACAATAAATACAATCAAGAAAAACAAATGCTTTTTTGTCAGAGATAAAATGGTTTATTTCAGAACTTCTCACACAAGGTAAGAAATCATATGAGGACCAAGCTTGAGTAGCAACCAAAACCATTTTTTAAATGTGACAAAGCATCTCTAAAGACTGAAGACATGCCTGCATCCCTTAGCTGACGTTCTTTGATTTATCGTTACTCCCGTTTGATATTTACTTCCAATTGGGGCGGAAAAAGTTTCATATTATTAATGTTTGAACTGAGATCAATGTTCTGACTGTGCTCTGTTACTTTTCTTTCAATACATTTCTCCTCTTTTTATGTCTTGGTAATTTAGCACTTTAGAAATTGTAAACAAACATAAGACCTAGGGACTCAATTTTGACCCCGTCATTGCCCATTTTCCTGCAGAACGTGGCAGATCTCAGGGGCCATAGATTTAAAGTGTGTGCAAACACACCCAAGGTCAGCATGTTAGCCTCGGATAATTAAAAACAAGCCCTCTGGAGGCAGTAGAGGTTAAACGGAGAGGTTCAGTTATCTGCTTGCGATGTTAAACTCAGATTGTGAACTCTGCTGATGATGTTAGACATATTAGGTACATAGCTTGTGATTGACAATGACCAATTTTTGTCTAACACGTTGAAATAACGGTTTAGATTGAAATGCAAATCTCCTATCGCTTCTCTGCAGCGCACAAAGAAAATGCAGTTGCATCTTTCACGTTGGCAACAAAATCGTACGTTGCACATGCAAAACTCAAAAGCATATTTTACTTAAGGTAGATTAAGCACAATTTATTTGCAGCACATTCTTAGAGATCCTAACGTCTTTGTGTGGCAGTCTGCGTGTAAGTGTCTCAATCACCTCTGTTTAGCCTGGGCACTGAGCACTAGACTGGATATGAGGGCATTAACTGTGCTTCAGTGCACCAAACCATTTAAAAGGCAGCGCAGCGCCAGCTCCGTTTGCCACAAGGCTTGTACAGGCTCATTGCCCAGGGCGACCACGCAGGCTGACCCAAGCTAGGCCCAGATGTCGGGAGTGGAGAAAGGCGTCCTGGTGCACTGTGCCGATGCTTTCCAGTATGGCTCAACATCTGTTTCATCTGCTGGCGCCCAACCTGCTCCACTCCAATCCTCCTCCCTCCTCCTGGCCTTCCTCTGTCTCTCTATCCTACAACTATATATGTATAAACACTTTTTCTGTAAGTTTCTCTTCGATACAGACACACGCGCACATGCACACGCAACATCGTTTCATGAATGTGGTTACTTCAAGGCCTGTGGCCCCTGGAGCCAGCCCTCCCATTCACTGCTGCTCACTGCATTATCAACTCTATCTGTCCATCTGTCCCTCTGTTCACCACTGCCTCAATCCAGCTGCTCACCTTGCTGTCCTATTAGCCAACCTTCCACTCACTCTAGCTCTGCTGCTCTGCTCTGGGTTACCTTCAAAGACCCGACTTCTTTGCTCATAAACACAGAAACAGCTGCTCTCTACAGTATGCCCCTCTTTTCCTCCCTCCTCCTCCTCTCTTCCTCTCTCTCAAAGTCAAAAGTGCTTCAGTTGTTAATGATAGAAGCATTTCTCCACATCTGTACCACACAGGCATTTACATCCAAACAAAAGATAATGTGCGGTTTGCTGCTCTCCCACTTTCTTCCTGTTTGTCCCTGACTGTGCAACACTCTTTCTTATCGCTGCAGTCGTCTAAGCCTGCGAGTACTCCTTCAGATGTGTCTGTCTGCTCGAGATGTGGTCCCGGTTTGTTGTTAAGCGTATGGGCTGCTTTTCATCTTTACGGTGGCAGCACGGGGCTGAGGACGGGCTCAGCTTTATCATGGGCCTGTAAGAGAGGTGCCACAGCAAATGTTCCTCTACGTCTTATCTCAAGCAGCTCGATTTCAAGTACTGTAAAGCAGGAGGATATCGTGAGCTTGGACAATTCAGGAGAGGAAGCGCAGAAGAATGAAAAAAGAAAAGGGTGATGGTAATTGACAAGAGAGAAATCCACAAACTAAAACACTTAGAGGTAGTTTGAGCTGCGGATTGGAAACTGGAAAAGCAATACAGGAGCTAAGAAAGCAAGAGAGAGAAAATTGGAGCCCGACTGAGTGATAGCAGAAGCTTTCTCTCTATTTATTTAGTCCAAGAGTGATACTACATACAGGGAACCCAGATGTTTGGCTTTATCCAATGATACTTTTAACTTGTAAATGGCTGGGACTCGAATGTCCGATTTCTGTGATACAAAACAGAGCTGCGTTGAAGGTTGTCCCCACTGTTTGTTTGTTCTGTTAAGACGACGGATGATGCATTAAGTTCACATTCTCTCAGAGTAAATAGTTTTTCACTTGGTAACTGATGCGAGGGATAGTGTACAAACAGCAAATTAAATGCTGTCCCACACAGAAAATTCTTTTGTAGAGTTAGGAAAATCCCCTTCTTGTCTCCTTGCTGAATTGAATATAGTTGGTGTCCCGACAGATTGGTGGGGCACAATCCGAGCACAATTTCCTCTTTTAGGTGAGGCATGTCAGCTGTAATCAATGAAGGACAGGCGAGCGTGGAGCTATTGTTTCCTGCTGGTCCCAGGCTCATCCTGGCTCTGTGCGGGCACTAATGAAGAGGGGCATGTCGCGCTGGGATAGTTTACCCGCCTTCTCTCCTGTGAGTTGCGGACCAGAGCCAATCTGTCAGGAAAGCATTGAGTGAAATTGCCCCGCGGTACAGCAGCGCCTGGTGACAGCCACTCGCCGACTGTCAGCCGCTGGAGTGATGCTACCACCTTGTATTGACAAGCAAATTACAGCCTCCCAACACTCAAACGCGCCATGGAAGATTCATTTACATCCATCAGCTCTAAGCCTTTGTTACCTCGACGTTATTTTACTCTTTTCTTTGAGAGAAGAAGGCAGGGAACCGGAGGAGGAACCCAGACTGTTATGACAGAGGAGATTGTGAAGAGCCTGTGCGGCAAACATTAAGACTGACGGAGCGGTCAGCCTTGTCTGGCCGGATGGCTGATCACATTACCTCCATAACATTGTGGGAATTAATTCCACCAATAAGATAATGTTTAAAGGTTCATATATTGCACAATCTAAACTGAGTAAATTGGTGAAAATTATACCTTGCTTGACAGGTGACAGGAGGAGATATTTTAATTAGTGGGAGCTGCTTATTCAGCCGTATGTGAGTGGGATATTGTTTCTGTTAGTGTGTAAGAATATAGGGAAGATAAACAATGGCTTTGGAGTTGAAAATGAAGTAATCCTTTGCTCCAGTGGTTAATATGGAAAAAGTGCCTTATGCATAAAATGGAATGCAAAGAATGAAATCAGCACATCTAAAATCATAGTTTTGCGGCATCTGATGAAATATTCAGCGGTTACGAACTGCTTTAGAGCACAGGATATAATGTATTCAAAGAGGTCCTTTAATTTCCAACATGTTCTCTGAGTTATTTTATGAAGTTATTTAAAAATCAGGAACTTTTTTCTGACTTCCCTTCCCATTTTAGAAAACTTTTAACAAGTTTGTTTCTAAAAAAAAAAAAAAAGGAGATGGTGCTATTATAGGTCTTGCAGGGAGAAAACAACTCTCACTTAATTTCATGTCTGGGTTGATATGGTGTTTTTAATCATAGCAAGTCCCCTGGTGCTTTGTAGAGGAAGTGGTGGCAGTCACGTGGTTTGTTGATCTCAGCAATGTATTAAAGGGCATGTTTGACTTGCCTCACTGTTTTGAGGGGGAATCTCCGCAGAGTAAATAGCAGACAGCGGGATGGAATATGTGACGGGCTGACAGAGTTCAATTAATGAAAAATGCACCTCTTTTTTTGTTTACTGTGTTCTGTAAAGGTCAGCCAAGTCATGGTCTTGGAGGCACTGTTTTTGCCCATTCCCAGGGTTAAACACATAATCAGAATTAATGACTCTCTAGACCCGTCTGCCCTTCTCTGCCCGACCTCAGATATATGTCTGTCTCATCTGACCTAACACGCCCCTATAAATAGACTTGTGTTTGTCTATCTAAACTGACACTCCCTTCCTGTGAACTTCACCATGCTGCACCAGCTCATTCACTGCAGAAACACTTTCTCTGAAGCAGCCTTAATCTTTTACTTTTTACATGAGCAGACTCATTCAGAACCTTCCATCCTTCCGACGGCTCTCCCTGTGGCTGCATAATGACGCATGGCTCTTCAGAGCAGGCTGCATGCATTGTTAGAACTTGCCAAGGCTCGTTAGCATTGATAGCGGTAGCCTCAGAAGGACAAACACCATGTCGTTTCACCTTTTATTGCTGGGCTCTCCTATTCAGTCTTTGCATACTTCGCATTGCCGTCGAGCATCACAGGTTACAGCAGTGAAAAACTCCATGTCAACTCTGCCGCGGTGGCCACTTAACCACATCTTAGACAAGATGCTCTTTAATTTCTCACTTCCTTCTTTTGTTTCCAGAGAAATTTACTGAAGTCAAATTTGCACAGAAATAAGATCTACAATTACTCAGATCTGCACGAGAACCCAACAATTAGGGAACCCCAAAAACCACTTAAATACATATTTTGTCAATCAGATCCCCGTATCTTCTCTTATATTTTTATGCAAATAAATGCTCAAAAGGTCTTAGGAAGACAATCATTATCACCAATCCAGAAACTAAGATTAGGTTCGTTCTCTCAAAATAGATGAGGAAGTCTTTAAACCTCCCGAAGTAATTACATGCTACTGGGCAAAATAAATAAATAAATAAATAAAATAAAATAAAGAAAATCAACAAGTAAACAGTAAACAGTGGGGTGCAGTTAGCAGGGTACATTAAGATAACTCTATATTTTAAAATACCTGCTGACTCTGGGAAGTGTGACCATTAATAGACAACTTCACCTCAACACATGCAAAAAAATAAAGAGAAAAGGAAATAGATAAGGCAACCTGCTATGATTAGAAGAGGAATGCACAACTTAAATGACAACAATAAAGTCATAACATAACCATCCAGAGAAAAAAAATACTGTGAAAAACTAAATGTTAAACCAGAACAATAAATCAATGTAAAACAAAGACACCCCCCAAAAAAACATGCACTGAAGTACCCTATAGTTTCTCTGCTTATTTTGTAATAATATTACGAATGACTGTACAAGAAGAATTCATATTATTATATATATTAAGAATTATGCCCTGGGGTTAAGCCCTGACCTGGGTTCAGCTCTTTTAAATGCTGCGTGAGAAGATTCCTGGAGCAGCCTCTGGGGCTGTGGGACAGATCTCAACAGTCTCAAACCTCTGCTCAGCCCCTCTGAGGATAATTTGTAACAGGTTATTTCTTTCTCACACTCATATTTACATTGATTTTCATCTATGCTTTATTCTCCTCACACAGCTAAATCGAATATTGCACTGACTTTGCTAGACAAAAGCAATGAGAAGGTTTTTTTTTTTTTCTTCTCTTTTTTCTCACACTGGCAATTGTCCTGTGATAAATTTACTGGCAGAAGATTAAAGTAACCAAAGTGATTCTCATTCTCTCTAATAACTATTATCTTTCTAACTCCTCTGTCTGGCAGAACAAGTGGGGATAAATCTTCTTTAAAATGGGTATAAATTACATATGTAAGGTGATAAGTGGGTGCGAGCCAGGGGGGTCTCCAGGATTATTTAGTGTGCAGCTCATTACTTGGCTCACAGCTGCTTAGCCATCCTTTCTGCCCTAAGCTTGGCGGGCGTCCCAAGCATTCTTTGTCACAGGACTGCACATACCTGGAGCTGGAGGGGGCTGAGTCCTGACGCTGCTGCAGCT
Organism: Poecilia latipinna; assembly: GCF_001443285.1. Taxonomy (NCBI): domain Eukaryota; kingdom Metazoa; phylum Chordata; class Actinopteri; order Cyprinodontiformes; family Poeciliidae; genus Poecilia; species Poecilia latipinna. Next base: position 74,933 of record NW_015114061.1, on the reverse strand, counting down.
GCCATTGCGGATGGAATGAACTGCACTGGGTAGTTATCACCTGTCAGAGAGGGAGAGAGAGACAACAATGCATGCAGGTTCAGACAATGAGCCAGGCCCACAGCTCCAGGCAAGTGCCAACAGGGATTGTGGACACTTTGCTGATCCTGCCACAGTAATGTGGTACATTGCAATGCGCCCTCGGCTTCAAGCCAAAACATCTACATTAACAAAAGCCTAAGGTTGGTTTGTCTGGAGTGGGATTATTGAGGAACGTTGAACACCATTCCCTTCCTTACTCCACCTGCACACGTCTCACCATGGAAAACGCCTTGAAAATTCTGCATCAGTTTCTTTTTTTTTGGGGGGGGGTAGATTGTTGATTTGATTAAATGTCTATCATGAAAACATGTATATTACACCAATTGAACCTGAGTGCATCAAGACCTGCATTTTTATACTATGCATGCACAGAGTCTGAGCCTTGTGTTTTATTTCAGTGTCTCTTTTACTGAGACCCATTCTTGTCATGGGTTTTCTGTTAGATGTAGACTTGAACTTTGACTGGGTCATTCTAACATATGAATATGCTTTAATCTAAAACATTCATATGAACAAAGGGTTTTTTGGGTTGTTTCTTTTTTACCCCCAAGATTTCCCTGCATTAACATTCATCCATCCCCCACATCAGCTTTGATCCAACTTCCATGTCCCTGCTGAAGATGAGTAACTCCATAGCTCCATCCTGCCACCACAGGGTTTCATCCCAATGGACGACATGTTCCGGAAATCGTGCCATATTAGTTTTAGACCAAACATAATTGTTTGCATGTCAACCAGAAAGTTACATTGTAGTTTCATCTGAGCAGAGATCCCTCGTTCACATGTCGTATGTTTGTGGGAAACTGCAAACATGACTTCAAATGGCTTTATTTCAACAATGACAAAAAGAACTTTGCATTTATTCTAAGATGTTCAAAGCTTCGGGTATTGCTTTACAATCTTATTCTGCTTTGAACTCCTCCACAACTTTCTTCCTGTCCTGTCCTCTTTGTCTCTTGGTCTTCATAGTGCTGCTTGTTCACCAGCAAACTATTGAGGGCTTCACAAAACAACATATTCTCGGTAGATCGGTGTATATATATATATATATATATATATATATATATATATAGAGAGAGAGAGAGAGAGAGGTTTATATTTACCTAAAGTATATGTATAATTTTAATTCCGCTTCTACATAAAATCCTGATAAAATACATTAAAGTTTGAGGTTGTCATTTGTCAAAATGTGGAGAGGTTCAAGGAGTCTGAACACTTCTGCAGGCGATGTAACATATTTTCCCTGGATTTCAGTTAGTCGGTTTGTAAAAACATAAGGCATGTTCTCTCAGGCAGTTCTCACAGCTGTACACTTACAGCTGGCTATTGTTCAACACATTGTTTGTTTCTGACTGATTTCTTTGGCAGCATAGCGAAAGCGCGTGTATGCAAACTGGTTGGAACAAGTGTATGGTGTCCCAACAACAAGGATGAAGAAGAAAAAAAAAACTCAAACACACTCTTATCTCACTTATCACTATGATCAAGTAACAAGAAAAACTGTGCTTCCTTTTATTACCATTGGCCCGCCATGAAAACATTTTTTCAGACAGCTATTTGAAAACAACTTCAGTAGAAGTGAAATCGTTAACAATATTGAGACTTTTACACACTCGATCTAGTGTGCTGAAGTGGACAGAACACGTCTACCGACACAGCACAGCAATCATACAGGGAAGGATGGTTTGAGGCATGTGTCTGAGGGAGAGGAGGTGGTGAGGTGCACAGTGGGAGCGGGGAGGGGGGGTTGTTGGCCTTCGCTCAAACCCCACTTCTGCCTGTCACTTCTCCTCACAAACATATGGAGCCATTAAGCCACAGACAAGGTAAATGTATGTACCTTCTCTTTCACTTTGCCCTCGTCCGCCTGCCTCTCCCTGCAATCTTGTACAGCACTGCACAATGTGATACAGGCCATGGAAATTCAATCCCCATTTAGTGCCAAATAAAATCACACACAGAAGTGGTTTCAAATGGTGCCAGGTTAGATGTACAGGGGGGTGGACTGTAGTTATTTCCACACCTCCTCTTTTTAGTATTGCTTTCTCTCTGTCTCATTTGCTCTCTGCAAACTGTGACGTAGGATTGGGGGATAATAAATGGTTGGGTGTCTCTCGATGTCATGTGAAACCTGGGAAGGGTCATGTGCCACCTTTTGACTGCCGGGGGAGGGGAGGGCATCTGGTGTTACAAGGTCTGGGTTTTTTGGGTACAAACTGTCTGTGCAGAGGAACCAGACTGTAGCTTGGCGTCACAAAGTAAAGAAATTGTATTAAAAACTTTTTTTTTTTCTCTAAAATGTACATCGATGTTTTCATGTACAGAGTCTGGGTTATAAATGCCACGGTGGAAGAGTGGGGGAGTAGATCAGGTGACGCCATTGCTATATTTCTAGGTTCAAGTGGTGCCATAAAACATAAGTCATAGATCTGCTGAGAGCTGACAGATGAGGCTGAAGCCTTTCTTAGGGTCAAATCAAGCCCTGAAGAATAGGCTAGAACAGTGTTTCCCAACGCATGTTTTCTCTGCTTTAACAAACCTGATTCAGATGATTGCAGTTTAGTAAAAGCCGCCTGTTAATCAACAATCAATTGAAATTAGGTGTGGTGAAGCAGGGAAACAACTAAAACATGCAGGACAATGTGTCTTGAGGACCAGGGCTGGGAAACACTGGGCTGGAGGACTCAAAACCTGAAACATGATAATACCTTTGGTTCCACTAGCATTAACTTCAAATTGCGAAACCACTTTGTATAAAAACAGTATAAGGATTTTTACATTTAGGTTTTCAATGTCTTTTCGAGCGATTTTACAATGTAACTTTTTCTAACTCGACTTATATTGTAAGCTGTAAAAAAATGAAAGCCATACTGCAATATATTGGCAATTCTAGCACGGATGTCCTGCTGGGTGAGCTCTTCCCTCTACGTCCTCAGATGTATTTTAATTATTTAACTTTTTTTTTTTTTTTTTTGGAAACTATGCTTCTCCTAAGGTCTTGCAAAGCCAGAAGAAGTTTTGAAGAATTGTTTTAAACATATTTGGCTCAGCTCTGGTTTCATTTTTCCATGTATTGTAGATGCTTGTCACAATCTAACTTGTGTTGAAGCTTTAAAAGCAGAGAAACGTATATTTTATCTTCACACAAAGAATAAAGTTGAAATGGATTTCATGCTGTCTTTTAAAGGATGTCTTTTCAGTGATGCCGTATGAATTTGAATCCAGGCTTTTAGAAAAAAAAAGTGAAATGGCCATCATTCAGCACTGATAAAGAAACTTGTATCAGAAACTCCAGCATATTTAACACACTGGTGTGTATTTATTTATTTATTTTTTTTACAATGCCTACTCTTAGAAAAAAAAAACAGATTAGTACCACACTCCTCTTTGACTAACATGCCAAAAAGCAACTGAATTTTTTGTGGTTTAATTTTGATTACTTTACTACCATCTAACACTGTTGCACCCTGGGCAAAGGGCCATACTTCCCTTATCAGAAACCGCAACTGCTGCAGTATTTTAAAAAAAAAAAAAAATCAAATGATAAATTAAAAGAGATCCAACGTAAGTTTAAATGTGACAAGTTACAACATAGAATAGCAAGATACAACTCATAGGGATGTCTGAGAAAAAATAGGCGAGAATTTTATGAGCCTATTCTGCAGGACTGCTAGAGACCAAGTGCGGCCATGTCAGTGAAAATAGACTGAAAAAGTCCAATTGGCATCTATTTGTTTAAAAGATGACTTGGCGCCGTTATGACTGTGCTTGTCCACCATGCAACATCAGGTCGTTGAGCACAGCTAGTGCAGGAGGTGATGACCTTCTTCCATGGTGCCAGAATGACTCTTTCACTATGATAGCACCACAGGGTTAGGGGAGCCATAAGGGGCTGCCCCTTTGAGCTGTCTCATAATGATAACATCAGATTAGAGCACCTTATAGTCCACTTCATAGAGAACGAGCACAGCAGCACCCTGTACACCCTGCAGATGGTTGGTGATAACATTGTCTGCCATGTGGAAATAATAAAGTCGTGAAAGAAAAGGCCCTCTGACTAAAAACGTTTTCTGACCCTCTTTGCCATTTCATCATGAACTCATGAATTATGCAGCAAACTTACACATTGTGACCCCTGACCATGATTCCCAAATAGCTCTTGTTATTTGAGCTAAAACATTTTCGGTGTCAAATGTATTGCGAAAAGCAAAGTGGTGAAAGATTCCCCTCAGGCACTTTGTTTTTAGCTGTCATGGCTCCATAGTTCCAAAATAGCTGACTTTCGTTTCATGCAGGCTTGCTATAGTTAATTCATTACCTGCTCTACCACACCTTTTAATGCTCTGTTTTGAACCTGACTAATGACTGGTTCTTTTTTCCAGTTTTTTTTTTTTTTTTTTTTTACAACAAAAATGTTTTTGTTTACATATATAGTTCCTCGTTATGATCTCACTCTACTAGCATGTGTTGAGGTGAATACAAATCAATCAGAAGTCATTTGTTGTATTTTGAATTAAAAAATTAAATGCAGTGTGACAAGTTTACTTTTCAGTATGACTAACATATTTTGACAAGGCATCAAACAACATGTACTGACAATAAAAGGCCTTTTGCTTTTTTTTTTGCTTTTTTTCAAAAGATGTGCGCCTTCTTTTTTTTTTCCTTGATTCAAAAGAAGAAAGGAAAGAACTAGGCATGCCTTTACTTGCAAGGATCACAGTTTCACATGCAAGGTAATATGGCCTTAAATTATCCATAAAGAATCAACATAATACCTTATCACTAATTACTGAATTTTATAATTACATAATTCTGCAAAAGGGTGTTTTTATGCTTGGGTGACTAGATGTTTTAAAGGCGGGTTTATTTCCTGTATTCATTGGGACTACAATAGACACCTTAAAAAAAATACTCCCCAAGTTGCCAACATGTCAGCATTATTTTGTTTCTGCACATCATTGTTAAGATCATCAGTCACAGGAGACAGTTGGTAAAAAAAAAAAAAAACAGGATTAGGTTATAACCCTAAACACAATGTATGCCGCAACAACAAACATGTGGAAGAAGATACTGTGGTTATTATCCCCATCCTAAATATTATGGTCACAGATGACGGGAAAACTAAATACAGGACAATTCAGTAAGAAATGCTTTAAAGGCTACAGTTGATTTGACACTGGGGTGCCATCCAGCAGAACCTCAATCCTACATCTACAACCAGATCTACAGAGGAATGTTTTGAATCAAGACATTTGCATGTGTTAGAATGCCCCAGACCTACATTGCATCAACAATCTTTGAAAATACTAGAGAACTGATAGTCATTCAGGCTCTTCATCCAATCTGGGAGAGCCTGAGCTGTTTGGAAAAGAAAAATGGGCAAAACAAATAGTTTCTAGATGTGCAAAACTGGAAGACATACCCCAAAAAACGTGAAGCTGAAATTGTGCTTAAAGGGGTCTCTAAGCCTATATACTCAGGGGAGCAATATATAAATATACATGCATATGTACCCCACACTTTTTCTGATTTTTAGTTATAAAAATGTTGAAAAACATATATCATTTTCTTTTAGACACACACAAGGCATAACTGTGAGCTATCAAAAAAAATCATTAAAATGTGATTTATAAATACTTTTGCATTGCGTTGTAAGTTAGCTATAAACTTTCAGATTAAAATTAATTCTTTGGTATAAATATATGAGCAAAAAAAAAAAAAAAGAAGAAGAAGATGACGACTTAATTAACAAGCATACCTGGCTTATAAGACATTCCAGGAGGGAAGAGAAAGCCTTGCTGGGCGGCAGCTGCTGCTGCTAGAGTGCGTTGGTCGTGTGGAAAGATGGGGATCATGAGCGGAGGCATGTGACCCTGGACCTGCTGAACAGATAGGGAGCAGAGATCAGAGAGGGGCCCCGAGCACAGCCATGGCACACACAAACATGGAGCATACTAAGGGGGAGGCTAGATCACAGCTCTTCCTAACGCGTGCTGACAAGGGGCTCCGTGGCAAACGACGGCGCTCGTGCGCTTGCACAATACCTGGCCGAGCTACGCCTGTTCTTAATCCAGGCCGCAATTTCACCTTGGTACATCAAAGGACCTGAAAAGTCACATTGCTGGGAGGAATGAAGAACGGAGAGCAGCAGAGTACAGTAGTCTTACGAGAGGCGCTACAAAGCATATCTACAGATATTAACAGTATTACTTCACCACTTCAGAGAAAGAGCTACCAGTATAAACACACACTTTCCTCTCAATGGAAACTCAAACACACAATTCCAAATGATCATTCAACAAGAAGGCAAACCAATGAAATAAATCTAGCAAATTATACCAGCTCTCTCTTACATAGAAAGCTCTTCACGGCCAAGGACCAAGCAACATCTCAGACTTCAATCACAGCTACACACCGTCAAGAATGCAGGATTCATCTTAGGTCAGCTAAATAAAGATTCCACACAAAATTCATGTTACAAAAATGAAAAAAATAAAGAAATAAATAAAATAACTGTTAAAATCCAGCCAGTTTTGTTTACATTTCTTATTATGCAAGCATATTCTTAAGGTATATTTTGCTATTTATTTTGTGTATTTTACAAATACCTGTTATTAATATCAAATACCTGTTATTAATATTTTCTTTAAAGAATGTATGTTCATCGTACAGGACTTAGGACTGTTCATTTTTATGTATAGAGCAAATATATTTGGATTTAAAAAAAACAGCATTTAGCTTATTGTGATTATTCAACATCAGCCCAGTTGCAAAGAAATGAAATTAAATATAATAACAAAAAACCTTCTTCATTTGTGTGTCAAGGATAGTTGAGTAGCTCATTTTCCCTAAGTGCTATGTGGGTGTGTGTGTGGCCAACATGTTGCGAGTCCAATTTTTCTGTCATTTTCAGCTTCCTGAAGCATTGTGACAGGGAGCAGACTGACTACCCCGACTTGCGAGGGTTAATCGAGCAGCGAGCCAGATCACCTCGGGGGAACAAGCCTGGGAAATAGGTTAATAAAGGTCATCCCCCAAAATAAACACTTTACAGAATGTTTCCCCATTCATCCCCCTTAAAATCAACTCGCAATAAAACCGGTCTGGGTGCAATTACTGCCGCTGCATTGGGGCATGAAATCAACCTGTCCCACGTTCTGGCTGAAGTCTGCTATGAACTCCACTTTGTCAGCCTGTGCAGCTTTCTCTCTCCCCCCACCACCACCACCACCCCTGTGGACTCTTTCTTGTGGGAGTACTTGCACCCAGTTTATCTCGCAGCTAGCAAGCCAAACCCACTAGACAACTTTATTGATTTGTCCAGAGGTGCAAAGCTAGACTGAAAACTAAATAAACACAGGCATTTTATGTCTACTTAGCTTTTGCAAAAGTGCAAGTGCAGAAGTTGTGAGAAAGAAGTGTTAAGAAAAAAGAGTATGCAATACTTCGAAAAGTAATTCTACAAAATGTGCTGCCGATGAAGAAAAATAAATGCCTTAAGGAGTCTGTGACAAATATCCTTCGAAAACAATCTTCAAAGGGACTGGTTAGCCAAGTTTCCAAGCTGGACGAATGAAAGATGGAGTTTGGCCTTGCATGTTTGGAACATATGGAAAAACACAATAATTAATGTCACAACATGAGGCGGCGGGGCAGGGCAGGAGGGATTATGAAGGGGGAGTGGACACTGGGGAACACAGCTCTGCTCTGTCTCTGTTTGAACAGTTTAAGCAGCCAGAGCTGTACATACACTAGCTAACGGGCATAAAAGTGCTCCCTTGTCTATCCTTATAGCTAAAAATGTCACGTGGCAATAACATTTTTCAGGAATTGGCTAAAAATCTTTGGCAATAAGTTAAAGCAATAATTTATTCATTTTTACCCAACAAAACTAAATTAAATAGATGAAGTCGTCTGGTTTTAATGGATTGTATTTAACTACTTTGGTTACTATTAATACACACATGTGCTTAAAAGCACACAAAACAGCACCCAAGGATACACTGTCATGATTACAATCATGTGAAAGGCCAAATGTGACCACATAAGCAAACATAGCAAACCTCGACAGAAAGCCGTGCTGCTGTATACTGAATGATTTCCGCTCAAAGAGTCTGATGCATGGATGGATTTTTCTCCAGCAACACTAAATGATAAACTTTAAGTGAGACAATTTCTTCTGGGATATCAGCTTTTATTACTGTTATTATTTTAAAATATGGATGTGAATGTACAACATCCGCCGAGGCGAAGACAGAGAGGAGATGCGCGCTGGAGGAGAAATAAATGCATTGACTGTGAATGGCTGTGATTTGCAGTAATGAGCTCTGCGCATTAAAGTTTAATTTACAGCCACTAATGTCAGGGAAAAAAAAAAAAAAAGCAAATCAGATTTTTGAGGAACTTCAGGGTGTCAACAAACACCAGAGGTTACTTGAGCTGTCAATTAAGAGCTGTCAGAGCAGATTACAATGTTTTCATTAAGCCTCTTTTTTTATTGGATAATCCTGAGTGCAAAAGTAAAAGAAAAAAATATATCTTAAAACATAGGGGAAGAAGGAGAAGGTGTGTGGTCTCCGCTATGTCTCGGTTTCTACAAGTCCAACCCTCCCTCGCCTTTAAGAGTTACCCTCAAGTTCATCTTCGTGTGGGCTGTGTGCCCAGGACATTTCTATTGCCAAGATGATCTTGAAGAGTTGGAGAGTGAAGTGGAGCAGATGTGAGGGGGGCGGCGGGGTGGCACTCGGGCAGCGTCCTCCCTTCTCCTCATAAAAAACAGGAGCATTGTTGTGCTGGCACTGCTCTTCCTTTGTCTTAGCCCTGCTAAGCACTGGATAATGTCATTTCACACCATCTGCCCCCAGGCTTCATTAAAGATACATGAATGGGCTATCTTATGAGGAACAGGTGCTATTGTTTGTCCCTCAAGACCCAGCACTAAGGATCTGACTCGGAATACTTGAAGAGGAGCATCTGTAGTGATCAGTCAGACAGACTTGGCTGAGGCCCCCGTCTCCGCCAGCACACTCTCCAACAGAGGTTTCCGGGGGAACTCAGCCGCCTTGCTACATGTATCATCAATTCAGATGACCTGATGAAGTCTGTAGCAGGCCAGCGTGCAATCTGTTTCCCTCTCGAGGAGATGCTGCTTTTTGATAAATAGAGTCAGCTTAGCCATCTAGTTTAAGTGGGAGACTTTGCAGTAATCAAATAGGAGATATGGTTTTATAAGATGAAAGAAAATCACATATTGTTCTTTATTCATTGCTTTGTGTACAATTCATTGTCCCCTAGCTTGGTTTTTTACAAACTGTGCACTTATTTTAATGACACATGAAATGAGTTGGCTGAAGAATGAAAAAATGCCCCAAATCTCTTTTCTTCACTCTTTTCTGTTTTCTCTGTTCTGTTATTTGAATAGTAACATTGTCCCCCAAAACTGTGAAAATCCCAAACTTGACAACTCTGAAAACAGCACAAAAACGTGAAATTCGGTTAAAGCCAAATTTCTTCTATTCAATAAATTTTACTTAAAAAACCACAAGCAAGTCTCTCGAAACATTGCAATTTTCTAATAACGGACTTCTGTTATTTATTTCTTTATTTATTTATTTATTTATTTATTTTCATTTTTCCGAAATCACATTTTCTGATAAAAACACTGACATGGTCTATATTTATTTCCTCTGCTGTATTACAAAAAAGAGCTTTTAGTCTCACTTCTAATAAGATATTTTGAAATGAAATGTTTAAAGGAATGAATGTTCATGAAACATAATGAGATGATATACTTTATTTTTTTTTATGCATGGTGCACCTTACACCATGAATCCCAGCAACTACTTAAACCCTCAGTGCAAATCGAGATGTACAGCGCATTACAGTGCTCACTTGGGACTCTGTCAACACCCATGCTCCTCCCTGTCTGTTACAGCCTCTACAAAGAACACAGGAGGGCTTTTTTCCATCTGAACCATTTTGCACTCACATGCACTGATCTGCTCCAAGTTGTCTATGTACTGTAGGATACTACGATCCATGTAAAATCAGTTTTTAGAATTTTTTTTTTTCCCTTCTTATTAACACCACTTAGTATGGACAGAAATATGATTGTCCTTGTCAGGAGAATAGTTGTTAGCTTTAAAGTAGCTGTTTTCTTGTAAGACTGATTATATGCTACTTGGCACCTTTTACACACCCTTCAAACAAAATCTGTATGATTTGCATCCATGAGACTTGTAAAAGTTAAGGTCTTTTGAAGGATTTTAGAAAAAAAAATGTTTCCATGTTTAGATGATGACAGATTTCTCTTCTATTTAAGAGTACTGAAATCTAATTGAAATCTAATTTTAATTTAAAAAAAAAATCATTTTTAGAGGCTGTTAGATCCCTTGTTACATTTCTTTTTCACATTTTCTGCTGGCTGAGTTAAAAGATTTCACCTAGGGAGGGTAGACTCCAGCTGTTGGTGTAAGAGCTGATGGTTCACACCCGTGCCCCACCCCCACCCCTCGCCCTTTCCTCCTCGTGTGCCCCCACAGAGCTGGAGGTGAGAAGAAATTACCTTTTGTGAACAATTTGAAACAAAAATGATCTTGAGCTCCATGGCAAGACTGGCTTCACCCCATTTCTAGCTCACACACCAAAACTGACACTAACAGGGGGATATGTTTAACATTTGCCACTGTGTACAGCCCGCTGAGTGTACACTGAACAGAAGCCTTAACAGGAAAAAAAAAAAAAAAAAAAAAAATCCACAGTGGAAGCAATTCCGCTGAATACTCTGCCTAAGTATTTTCTTCCCTCCAGTCCAACAATCAGCAGTTCTTTCAGCACGCATTGCTGCTTTGCTACTTGCTCGCTCACTGGCATACGCTGAACACTCGGATCACACAGCAGACACATACATTGATCATGCGATGGTGTTTGGATTTGTCTGTAACTAATGGTAATCAGACATTACAGATCAATAGATCTGAAGCAGACTTTGATGCTCCAGACTCCTGCTTTCGAATGAAGGTCTTCATATTACCACCCACTCAACTGAAGGGCATTATTCCTGCTTGTCTGCTCTGGAAATTAGAATAGGGAGGGCAAATGCACTGGAGAGACTCAGGTCACCAACAAAGGGCCCTTGTCTTGTCTTGATGAAGCCTCCAACCTTTTATCATCAAGAGAGAGAGGAGAGAAAAAAAAAAAAAACAAGATACAAGAAAACCTTTAATAGCAGTTTGTTCAAAAGTCAAAGACTACCCACAAGTAAGAAAAACCTCCAGTTTTTTTTTTTTTTCTGCAAATTGTTGGGGTTGAGCACATACCCCTAAATTAAAAGTAGGCACAGTTTGTTTTGGCTGGAGACAGATGGCACATTAGCTGTTTGCAGTGCTAAAAGCTGCTTGGGATGAAATTCAACAAACGTTCAGAAGAAGTAAGGCAATCCATAGGGAACCGCCACTCGTTACTAATTCCTTCAACAGCACAACAATCTGTTTTGGACAACCGTCAGTTCAATATGTCTACATTATGTACACAGAAATTTGAAGGCAGGATTGTGCAACCCTTTGACACACCAAAACACCCCACTCCACAAACCTCTCCACTGTGGCCGACGTCTCCGTTGTCTTCTGAAATCCTGGGTAAAACTACTGAAAATGCGTGTTTAAAATGCAAAATTAAACTTTATTATTTTCATGTACCTGTGTGTGTGTGTGCCTTGTATGTGGGTCTAGGCAAAAAGTGTGCTGGCCTGGTTGCCCTGCAGTGTTAGTGGACACACATCCGAGATGGAAAAAGAAATATAGCGACATACTCAATAAATTTGAATATGTATACGCATGAGGCTGGTTATTAGTCAGATTAAAAGTTACTTTTGAAAATAACCTTTAAGCAGATATTAAAAATATATTTTTTATTGAGCCCACATTTGTGAGAAGTTTTTTTTTTAAATACTGTTGTCTATTGTATGTGGAAAAAATAATCATAATTAACAGGAAAAGTATCGAAAACAGATTTAAAACATTAGCCTGTGTTTATTTAATCTATTTAAGATGCTTCACTTTGTGAACTGAACTATTGCAGTGAATGAACCTTTCACTGACGTTCTAATTTATTAAATATTGCTGTAGATGAAATAGTAAAGCATAGGCTCTGTTGTGAAGGCTGACATAGGTAACGAGAGTGCTTAGTTTCCATAACCTAGTGGAAAAAACAACACAACAAAATCTAGCATTACGCAGTGTAAATAAAGAATACCTAAAACAGAATTTTCTTCCTGACCTGACATCAACTAAGAAAGATGGGGATCAACGGTCTGTGTTATTGTCCTGTGAATACAACCTAACTATGTGCATATACAGCACTGGGAATAAGTAAATTCCCACAGAGCTGTTCTCCAGTAGCCTCAGTCAGGTTGTAAAGAACATTAGACATGGGACAGTCAGATAAACAGGTATTTTAGTGTGATTTAAACTTGGTTTGGGGAGAGGGAAATAGAGGGATTTAACCGTATCAAGCTTGTGAAATACAGTCAGCTTAAGGTTTGGAATATCTTTGGATTTTGTTTTGATTTTTACAAAATATTTGCAATACAATCTGCTCTCTGCAGATTAGGCATCGCATGTGTAATATATTACCAATGTCTGCAAAAAAATATTTCTTCAATGTATTTAAAACAGAAGGGAAAGCTCTTATTTATATTTAGACCAAAATACGACGCCAACCCTAACTTACATGATTTAATTGTCCACATGACGGTGGGGTTTCCCCCTTTGGCGGTCCTTTTTTTTTTTTTTCTTTTTTTCAACAAACTCAGATTTTGTCTCGATCATTGCCTCCCAGCTGCTGGGGCCCCACAACACAACAGAGCCCCTTCTGTTGTTCAGCAGAAAAACTCCTGTCAGGAGGGGCGACTTTATTAGACACACAAGTTTGCTCAGACTTTCAAACACTCTCAGATATCACCATAATGTCGGCTCAGAGAAACCACAAAATTTGTGCAAGATCGAACGCCGCCAAGCAAGACTACTTTATATTTCAGATTTTCCAATGAAATTTAAGGAAATGCTAAAAAAGATATTTGCAGAACTGAGTCAAAGAAAACAAACACAAATATTTTCTTTTCTGCTGCAAACTGAGCAGGACAAAATAGCTCATTATATTCTGCTTTGGAATGCTTGGGTTCTCCTTCCTCCCCCCACCCCAAAACAAAAATCTCCTTTTTTTTTTGCGCTAGCCATAGGCTGAATGCTTTCCTTTGCCACCCCTGCCCTGAGAAAACACACTCCTGTTTCTTGCTGCCCGTACACAGTTGAGCTTATTAATGCAGCTCCTTCAGTCCCTGTGAGTGTGCCCACTGCTGAGGATGACGACCCAATGCAAAGACAAAACAGTTTGCACAACGTTAGCTGAGAAAACACAGTTAATGCAGTGGGGGAGAGGAAACTAAATCAACAACACAGTGGAGGACGTGTTCTCCCTCCTGATATTTTTCCCTGCAAGCGTTGCAACATAATGGGCGCTAAGTGTAGAAGCTTTTCCGCTTTCCAGTGAGGGTTTAAGAAGCTCTAAACAGGTGCAGCATTGTAAAGTTCAGGGTATTTGCTCACTTATCAGGATTAATTAACACGATAAAGATTTGACAGATAATCTACCGTCTTGTGTTGTTAGATGTCCAAGCTGATAGAAAGCTGGAAATCTGAGGAACCGTCAAGTGTGATTTTGCATTCTGTTGTTTATTTGGTGCCTCTCTTGTGAAGCTTTTTAATTATCGCTGCTTAAACTGTTGAGGTGTCTGCATATAACATCAACTTACACAAATGCATAGCTTTATTTTGTAGTTTGCTGCAACAATAATCTACTTTTGTCAACTTTCTCACCTCACTGGCAAAGAACCTGCAACAGAGTACATCCGTAAGTATTGCTTCAAACTTAAAACTAAAAAAAAAAAACTTGTCATGATACCATACCAATTTTGAGCAAAAAAGCAATTTCCCCCAAAATCAACTAGTCAGTGTTTACCAGAAATTATTTTCTGAGACGTTTTTTGCAGAATCAGCATGTTTTTAAGTTTTAACGGCCAATCTAAATTCATACCAAAGTCTCTTGGCTACTTTTTCTTTAGCAAAATATAATTGCAAACTCTAATTTAAGTAACAAAAATCAAAAACTGTAAAGGGGCAAAAAAAAAATTCACAACATTGTACACTAATTAACAGCAACATGAATATGTACAAAGTGAAGCTGTCTTCCACATGAGGTTTAAAGCTACGTTTTCATTAAATAATGGACAAAATATTAAATTGCATGAGACTGGAGCCCTTTTATGATTGCTTGTCTTCAATGACTGATGTAAATACTAAACTACCGAAAGAACAAAATTCAAAAGCTAAGTACACGAGAATGAAATGTTTTTTTTTTTTTTTGTTTTTTTTTATGGGTAAGAAATGGAAGCAGGAAGGATGAAAAAACAATCTGCAAGTATGAAAGGCACTGATAAATAGTGAGGACTGAATCAACATAGAGCCCAACAGTAGCAATCTCCTGCCTTTTACAACCTTGGCACCCAATGAACTCTCATAGCATTTGACTTTTTGCTAGGTAACTATGTGGTCATTTTTAGTCCCAAATTTAAATATAAAATCAACATCACTACTCGACACATTATTTAGCTAAAACATTTCTATGTCTGAAAAAATGAATCAACAGATCAGAAACAATCCTGGGACATCTGAAAACAAAAAGGGTCTGATAGGGTTTTGAACTTTTCTAATTTCCAAGAGTGACCGGCTGTGCTACGCCTCCAATATTATAGCTTGAACTTGAACAGAAACGGAAACAGGAGATTAAACTGTAGCTATGTAATTTATGTGTCTCTCTTCAGTAATTACAATGTAAAAGCTTTTGTACGGTAATTTAAAAATATTATGAAATTGCCTTTTCTTTTCACCAACTAAATGGGTGGGTTGTTGTTGGGGGCACCCAAACTATGTCAAATAAATTAGTTATATTTAATAATGTCTTAACGACTTTGTAATGTTAGCAAATTGTCACTACCGTTGCTCACATTTGAACTACCTATGTGTGCATCATTAAACTTCAACAGAGCTGTGATATGGCTTTAGTGATGTGGACACGACTTTTTCTTTTAAACATCAGCATTTCTTCTGCTTCCTGACAAGTAATAACATTTAATAAGTAATTAAATTGGTGCTTCCCACCTCACAAATGGAGTTCACTAAATGGAATTATTTATAGGAAAGTGTCAATATATCAAATAACACATACTAATGAGTCAAGCAACCGCTTTCTTTTATCTTCCGTCTTGCTTGTACACATCTTCATCAGCTAACAGTCTTCTTAAATGGAGGATGAACATGCTGGACTGAGGCTCCCTGGGAGAGAGCCAAGGCTGTCTTACTAGGCTGTTAATGCCTCAACATAATGGTACAAGGAGGCTAACACAGAGCTCATCAGCAAACACAAGAGTCGGACTGTGTGCACAGCAGTACACAGTTTCCCACTTTGAATGCACACATGATCATTTTCCTGCTCTGTAATTCTCTTATTATTATACTAACAGCCCCAGTCTGCTGCACTAATTGGGCGACTTATGCATTCTCTTTAACAATGTCCATTTTGCATTTTTTTTTTTTTTTTACCCTTTGTTACTACATTATTAGGGACCTCACACTGAGAAATTCAGTTTTGCTGTGGAGACAACAAAAGCACCATTTAGATCTGTTATCCTTATATTAGCACCCAACTGATCCATGTTTATTTAAACTTAATTGGATGATGTAAAATATTTACTATAATGGTGTGGCTTAGGTTTTCTTTTGTGCTCTATTAAACTGTGACTAAACAAAAAAAAATGGATAAAAAGAAAATAAATTTTATAAGACACTGTACAAAAAGTTTTTTTCAGTGCTTTGTACTTAAATGGGATTATTAAATTGACTATTTTTGTTTATTTATTTATTTGCTCTGAGGGAAGCTTTTGTGTGTTTGATGCAACATAGCTGCATAAAACATAAAACCTAACATTCAATTTTGCCAAAATAATGAAAACGTTACTGTGGCATTTAAAAGCCTTAATCTACTGTTAAGATACATTTTACTTTAAGTCATTAGGACTTCTGTTCAATAACTTAAGTAATGCAGTAATTTCTTTAGGGAAAACCTAAAGTAAAAGGAATTGTTGCATTCATTCTGAAGGGGAAACGCTTTGTTTAAATATATTGTTTAAACGTCAGGCAAATTTAAATTTTCTCTCTTTGTGAGTTGCTCTGATATTATAATTGTTAACCAGAACAAAATGTTCAAAATAAACAGCAACAACCATGTTTTGTCCTTACGCATTAATGTCTATGTGAAATAAAAAGGAAGACCAAAAAATTACCTGGACCTAAAGTGTTGCTTAAGCATATGAGCAATTCCCCCTTTAAACTGCAAAATCTCTTTAAAAAAAGCATGTATAAGAAATGAATATGATGTAATATTTTGCGTAAAATGTGTCAAAAATAGGCTTCACATTCAAATACACATCAAGAGATCAGGGATGAACGGTGTGGCTAAATATTTTTGCAATGGCACTGCATCTTCCTGTGCCACTGGAAACAAAAGACAGAAAAACAACGGTGTGTCGGCAACAAAACTTTAATTAAGATCCAAACATAAGTCTGAGTTGCACAAATAACTTAATAGAAATGTGCTGCTAGATGTTAGATTGTATACCTTCTGTTGTGTTTTTTCTTATACCTCACATTCTAGCAGCAGTATAGTTTCTCCATTTTATGACTTGTTGCACAATGCTTTTGTAATTATTTTTCTCTTTTGTATTTTTAAACCTTTAGTCCCCCAGTGTCTCTCTACGCCATTAAAGATATGTGAGAAAACCTCAGACAGATTGAAGCATGTTGAGAACAACAATATAGTGTCCTTTTCACTTTTAAACTTATGTTTCCCTTTATAAACTGGGGAGAAAGACATGCTGTGTTTACGTATCCTTGTGGAAACAAGGTTAAAGGTAGGATTTACAGGCACAGATAATGTGAGCGGGGTTAGAGTTTCAAGGCCAGACCATAAATAAACAGAACCAGACCCAACACAACCAGTAGAAGTAGAATAGTAGAAGGTTTTGAAAACAAGCACAGTCTGAATGACAATGGCATCCTTCGAAATTATTATCCCTTAGATCTCCTATCTGGCTGTCTTCTCAGAGTTGCCACATAAATGTCACAGTTAGTGACAAGCAACAATGTCATGACATTGCGTTTTTTTTTTTTGGTCACCGTGTTAAATTATGTTTCACATTTAAATTAAAAGTTCTGGATTAAAAGTGCCCCTCTGTTTCATCTGGTGAGCTCTGCCTTTTCTTGTCTGTTTATGAAGATAAAGTTCACCCTGACCTTTCAGCCTGTATTCATCCTCTTGATGTTTGTATCAATGTGCACATCCAATTGCTGGGCACAGACAGTTACCTCTCTGAATGTATATGGCTGTTTGCATGTCTCTGCACCACAGGTGTAAAAGTTGCATTTAGGCAAATACCCAATCTTGGGTTGCTTACCCATAGTTTACTATTTTTTTTTTTTTTTGCATTTATTAAAAGTGCAAAAATGACTTAATTTCTAAATAAAATGAGCTGTAATGAGTGAAGAAAGAATAACTTGAATGTTCTTCACCTCACAATCCCTACACAGTAGCATACAAAGATAAGTAGCTGCTTGGACAAACTAGTTATCTATTGATATATATGTTAAATTGTGACATGTCTTACAAAGTCCCGAATGGTGTTTCAAATTTCCAACCAAAAGCAGCAGATCTAATCCTAGGATTGAATTAGTGCCAAGATGATTTCAACGATGAGGGCCGGACTGAAGGAAGGAAAGAAAAAAACGAAAACAAAAAAAAACAAAAAAAACGGTCCTGATGATGGGGACACACACAAAGCCTGGAGCTTTAATTTTTGATAAGCCCCTAACACTTCAATCTGCTATCTTAAAACAAGTGACATTGTAATCCCGTGGGACAAAGACTAAATCTCTCCCCCTCTCTTTTAGGCATGATGAGAAAGGATAAAAAGAAGGCTATTCAAAAGAGAAACTTAATTGAATTCCATGCTGGCTTGCTCCAAAGTGGACCCAGACTAAACCTCTACAATACTTCTAAGAGATTCAGTCTTCATGCTATAAAGTCTTGGAAAGCACACATATAATGCCAACAACAGTCTCTGGTCGCAATCTCCATGGTTTTATTTTTTAGACTGTTTAAAATATGCACCGTGTGATCGCTCACATCATCAATACATGGCCTAAGTCAGGCCCTCTCCCTTGGCTTCCTCTCTAAAGCCAAACAGGACTTTGATAGCAGCAGGGTTACCAATAAAGTTTAGCGCTCTCAATGCTAAAAGCAGGGTAACCAAATCCCCCAATACTGTGAATCACTTTGCGGACAAGAAGCTTGTATATAGAACTAATTAAGTAAAGCTGTTATATATTAAAATAGCTGAGGCACTTTTTAAGAGGCAGCAATAACAAAAACAGAACCACAGAAAATAACTTCACAGAGATCAGCTCCGACTCTCTTATCTACTTGCCTTGACGCTTCATCACAACTGTGGATAACTGGAGGAGTTGGTTTAGGAAGAAAGCACACATTCTGGTTTGAATAACTTATTGGCTAAACAATGTTACACAAGGTGAAACTTGGGTGGTATGTACCCAGTAGAGTCAAGGGAGGCTGGTGGATAGTCAAGCAGATGGTCGGCACACGGGATTCTTTTATTTAATTGTAAATGTGTCTGCGTGTGTATGCGTGTGTGTGTTTGTGTTTAAATCCTGTAAGATCCGAGGCAGGGGAAAAGCTGGATAACTGGGCTCTGCAAGGAAGGACTTTGCTTGTATCTCTGTTCAAGTGTTTGAAATGGATATTCAGAAGAGCATTCCCATACACTCTCAAATCTCCAAGCCCTTTTAAAAATTATTCATCAAGTGGAATTTTCAGGTGTCATTTCTCTGTAACTTTGTGATAAAATCAAGAGGCTCTAAAAGTTAGATTTTTTTCTAAAGTGGTGCCCTTATGCTCAATGATTACAAGCAAAGGGTCCTCAAAGAAATGAGTAGGTCTAGCCCCTCACTGGTCGATACGACACTTAATTAAAAAACCCCCCCCCCCCCCCACACACACACACACACACGCAAACACACCCCTTAGTGTAATGTCCTTGGCTAGTTTTCAGCGGAAATTAGTACTCAAACATCTTCCCAAAAGATCGTCAACTATTAAAGTAAAAGGTTGAGGCTACTGGAATCTCAAGATTTTGTTAAGAGTACAATGCATCTCTCAAAAGAGGCACTTTACTGTCCAGACTACTTTTGCAGCAGTCTGATCTGTTGAACAAAAATACATCTTCAAAAAATCCTTCAAAAAGAAAAAAAAAAAACCTTTAAAAATCTTGAATAGCCATGTTGACGTTGCTGCTCCGTGAACAATTTGCTTCCAAGTTATGTGTAATGAATAGGACAGAACAGGGAGAGTTAACTCTTATAAGAACAAGCACGGGAGGCGGCGAATGGAGAAGGATGTGCCTGACACCAAACACACCCAGCAGGATAACATTAGCTTCACAAAGGTAGCCAAGTTCGCAGCCTTGGCCAGCGCGAGTGACCAACCACAGATTATCTTGTGCAGTTTGAACAGATCAAGCTACGGGCTGACTGGGTGGTCTTCCACTGCAACTCTGTGTTAAAGAGTGCATACAAACAAACACGAGTAGTCCTGTGGTATCAGGAAGAAAGAGCATGAAATATACAAGTTTTGAAATGTCTGCATCAGCTTAGGTAAACCACAAGGAAATACACACATCTTAAAGACAATGTAAGCTTCCGCAGTCCATGTGCCGTGTGAAAGCACGTGCCATTGCTCTTCTGGGGTTGACTAATTTCAGAGGCATTTACCAGCCTCTTTCATGTCCTCCACCTCTAGGCTCTCTTCTATCAGCCTCACTCATTAGCCGTTGTTACTTTTTCCCCCTCTTTTTTGTTCATTAAGATGTGTTAATTATTCACCTCCATATTTTAAAAACCCTCCTGATTACCAACAGGCAATTAACATTTGATGAGAATGATGACTGTTAGTGTGACACAAATATTAAAGATAAAGGAGTAAGAGACACAGAAATGAAAAGAGGCATAGAAGGTACCTTTATTGTCTGATTTTACTCGTGTGTGTGTGTGTGCTGCTAAATCCGAGTCACTGTAGCAGCATCGGTGGGTTAATTGCCTTGAAGAGGCAGAAATGTTGGAGTAATCTGAAAGTAGGAGGTGTAAGCTGCTGCGTGTTAGAGGGCCGACAGAAATGCATGCACTGACCTGGATCTGCTGCTGAAGGAGGTTGATTTTGTGCTGCTGTTGCAGAAGCTGCTGTTGTTGTCGTGCAATCTGGTTGAAAACAGAAGCAACGGAGAAAATTAAATAATCCCTTAAACTGAGATAAATGAAAAGAGGAACTTATCGGTGGATACTTGTGTATTCCTCTTGATAACATTATGTGGTCAAATGTAATTTGGGCCAGTTTCTGTACAGTAAATTGAAAGTCCTTGCAAAAGTATTCACACCCCTTGGACTTTATCATATTTTGTCACATTTCAACTGCAAACTTCCTCTAATGAAACTCTATGGTATAGACTGACAAAAAAAAGAGCATAAGAAAAACCTGGAAGAGGAAGAGACATTGTTTTCAATTATTTTTGTAAAAAGAGTAATTGAAAACAATATTTGTTTTTCAATTATATTTGTAAAAAAAATAATTGGAAACTGTTATGTTTGTATCATGAAAAATGTTTGAAGACCTTCCACATCACAATATTGTAGAACTTTATGTTGGTTTCTCTCTCAAATCAGACAAAATATATAGACATTTGAGGTTGTGACATTGCAAAAGATAAAAAAAAAAATAAAAAAAAACACTCAGGGGGTGTAAATATTTGCAAGACACTCTCTGTCCTGAGATACCGGAAGCATGATGAGCACTAAAACAAGCATACTATTCTGTAACTCTTGTTTGAGCGTAGCAAAAGCATTTGGTTTGCTTCTGAATAAATGTAAAACGGCCTGTGCAGGAAAGCAGAGTGTGCATTTGTCTATGAGCGATATGAATGATTTACAAGACAGACAACCATGGTTACGATGGAGATCCCCAGTGCAGGTGGAGTGTGACTGACAGAGGTCCCTGCTGCCCCTATGCGAAGCGAGGCTTCACCGCAATCTTTCTCATCTGAGCGCCCACCTCCATCTACACGCTCACTTCATTGAGCATGACAACTGGGTTTTAAGTGTCATTTAATTTTCAATTTTATATATAATTACAAAGTGTTCTCTGTAAGATATCTGCCGTCTGCAAATGTGTCAAGATTAATTTGTGCTGGCTTCCTCACAAGTGTCAACAGTTAATTACTGCGTTGTATCTTGATGGCTTGATGACATTTTAGCTCTCAGCGGGCTCTCCCTGTCTAGCGTGGCACATCCCAAACTTATTAATGTTTCTCCATTTTAAAATAAAATGAAATGTATTTTATTGTGGCTCAGTCGAGCTGGTGTGTCCCACAAAGCTTTGGTACTTGTGGAGTTTGCAGATGAATGTCATTGATTGAAAAAGAAAATCAATACTGTTAATGCATTATTAGTGTACTATGACCAAATGTATCAGTCCAAGGTGTATGGTAAATCTCTTCATTTACCACAGGACAGTTTGAGAGTGTGCTGAGGAAACTCTGAGTGAACTCCTTGCTGATAATTGACTCATAGCCATTAGAGTGGCTGGTGATAATAAAAGTGTCGCCCGTGTGGATAGTTAGTGTCCTTATTTCTTCCCAGACATTAACACACTTCATGGCCTGTGCTAATTTGCTGATTTGTACAATATGGCTCATTGGCCAGATTTGTGCTGCAAATCTAATGCCCGGCTTGTTATAATAGGAGGACAATTTATAAGATATGGAGGACTTCCATGTTTAATATAATGTTTAATTCACACATTGCCACGCATTTGTTAGCACAAGTCATAATAAGGTTTTTTTTCCTGCCACAGCACAAACGTGGGTGAGCGAGCATGACTGAAATATCTGAGGAAATATTGAGAGCAGCATCTCTTAAACGACTTATCATTCGGCATTCCGAGATTTTATTGGCACACCTCAGGCATGAAAAAAAAAAAAAAGATCTAAGTGACAATTTGTTACAAATGGATTTAATGAGGTTTATTACAGAGGCAGGGAGGGTAATAGAATAAACAATATTGGAGGAGGAATGACAGTGCGTGTTGTAAATAACAAGGATAAAATGTTGACAGTAAACAGGCTGTTAACTGAGATGCAGACGAGAGGAGAGAGTGATTACATCCCTGAACGTGCTAAAAAGGAAGACAGGACGCAGTTACCTGCTCCTGCTGCTGTCGAGCCAACTCCATTTGCTGCCTCTGTTTCTCCATCTGGGAAGCAGCAAGCTTCTTCTGCTCATCGTGGGCGGCCAGGAGCTGCTCCCGCAGACTTATCAACTGGGTGATCATTGTGGAGAGCTGGTGCTCCTTTTCTGCCAGACCCTCTGGGGTACCTGTGAAAAGAAGGAGAGGGCAGGTTTAGAGGGGCAATGGTTAAAAGCGAGATACTTGTGATTCATCCCTGGAAATGAATTAAGAACCTCAAAGGGGGAGACTTGAAACCAGAGTCGACCAAAAGCACAAACAAACTAAGCACCAGCTTAAGGCCTTCGCACCAGTAGGAAGCCCTCCCCTCACCCCCCAGCAGAACCAACATTATCACAGAAGTCAGGTTGACAAAAGTGAAAGAGTAATTTCAATGTTAGTTACACAAAATGAGAATTGTGCAGCTGATAAGCATGCTGTTTCAAATGTTACTAGTATATATAACGAAATAATTACCAATTCACAGAAAAGCAAATGCATTACTCAAGTATATGAGTAGAACACCTGTGATTACAGAGAAGGCATCTCAATGCACCCGTTTATAAATCTATGTATATTAAAAAAAAATCCAAGTTGCTCTGATTGAAGAGGAGACTTATGTTGTGAACGAACTCCAGTAAGACTCTTCTTCTGCTGACATTTCTGGGGTGCTACAGTATCAATTTAACAGCAGAGACGCCTACTGTTTGGGAAGAGAACTGCAGCGGGCGATCGAAAAATAAAGACTGTAGCTAGAAGTAACGTTTTGAAAAAAAAAATAAAAAAAGTAGAACTGCATAAAGTAACTGTGCCAATATTTTTGGAATGTTTTCTTTTCAATTAAGTTCTCATCATAGCTATTTTAATATTACAAGTATTATTTTAGCTATGACACTAGCTTTAGCATTCTTCTGACTGCTACTTTGTTTACATTTTTGTTTATGGGCAGCTACAAAAATCCATCTGTGTAAATCTTTTTCTACGTATAATCAAGAAAGTTTTCTGAAGAATACTGAGCTACTCAAAGGCTTGTTTGTTGCGTGGCAGATTTTTCCTAATCTACAATCCTGATTGCACTGGAATTATAGGTTTTTCTTGTTCACAAATGCCTATGGTATTACCTCAAAGGGTGAGATACCCAGCCCTCTCATATAAATAATCTGAAGTGACTTACATAATGCACAACAGTCTCAACATGAATGACTTGATGGAGATATTCATTGAGCTGTGGTAAGCAATAGTAGTTGTCTGGGTCATCAAGTCAATCTCTATTGTGGGCTACAATAAATCTTGAGCTGGCTGTGGCCATGTAGACTTTTGGACGAAAGGCTGTGGAGAGGTCCTAAGTTGTTTACTGTTAAATTTAGAAAAGTAGCCATGCTGGACAAGCCAATCATCACATTGTGTCATTGTAGTGTACACAATATTTAATACAAAGAAATCCACACAGGAAGGAACCAACTGCAGCAAATTCACTAGAAACTGTTAAGGTCACACACAGCCTGGACTTGACGAGTTTGTGTGGCTTGTTTTCACAGCTTTCAGAAGAAAAAGAGAAGGAATTGTTACCGGCACATGGACAAAGAGCTGCAGGGAGCTGACAAAACGGGGGTGGCACTTGTGTCAGACTTCCAGGGGTTATTACAGAGAAAGTGTTAAGAGTCACTGTTTGCACCAGCCTATAAACCACACAGGTATTAGAGGTGGCGGCAATCACACCAACAGAGTGGAGTAGAGGCTGAATAGCACAATCTTGTTTGTGCTGAATAGCACAAACTTGCTATTCAGCACGTTTGGATCCTGCACCATCCACCAGATGGTGCAGGATCCATCTGGTGGGATCCTGCACCAGATGCAGGATCCAGCATGACTGGATCCTGCATCTGGTGAACCAACAACTCTCTCTCTCTCTCACTCTCGCTCTCATCGGCTAATCAATGCTAAGTAATCCTACAATTGACTAACACAGTCAACATAATTGCCAGTGAGGGGATAGACAGTAACTCATTCTCTTTCTGCTGCACTCCCATGACAAGCTGATCTTGGGAAACAAGCAATACCAAAAGGAAATCTGACAGCGACAAAGAGAGATGGAGACGATCGTAGAGCGGCAAGGATGCACAGCACAGAAATCCGGATAACAGTCCAACAAGGCCTGGCCCGGGGCCAGCAAGGAGCTGAATTCTTTCTTGGGTGTCTTCCTCTCGTGTCTGACCACATCTGTCTTGAGTTTCTCCGAGAGCTCCCGGGGGCCCTCTCCACTGGAACTATTTTAATTTGACTAAACACCTGATTTATTTTATCTCTCCGATGAGGAAAGCCGTTTGTCTTAATAGGGCCTGTCAACCTCCAGAACCCATTCAGAGCAATTTACTGGCAGGCTAGTCTGAAGCTCAGTTTGCCCCACTCTGCCTCTGCTGCCTGCTGCAACTGAAGAGAGCTGCAATTCTCCATTTATAACGAAAAAAAAAGGACCTAAAAAGCAGCCATTCATAGGGCTTGTATGCTGTTTCCAAGGCCTGAATTGACTTCTTATTCACCGGACTACACTTGTTGTGAATGGCTTATCTGTTAAATTGATACAATCAGCGCCAATTTTAATAACCTTTGGCTGTGTCCATGATGGAGCCGCCTTTTACAGGTAGCCGACAAGACACATTAGGTGATGTTGCGAATCACTTGCGTTGATACTACAGATACAAGGAGTCAGAGGCACATACATAAAAAAAAAGAGAAGAAAAACATCACGCAGACAAAGCCGCTTGAGGGTCATCACGTCAGAGATGACTGAGCTTTCAGCACGTTGTTTGGACTTTGAAGTGTCCTCTCGCGCTGCTTAATTACACATTTCTGAGGATTGTAAATTGATTGGAAAAAATTTTACCATTGAATAACATCTAAATAAAAGCTATTTTGTCTCATTATTTGCAGGGGTGTTGTGCTAAAGATTGGAGGGGCTACCCTGAGAGTGGGGTGCCTCTTCTTGCCCAGACACCACAAGAATGCTAACAGAAGGTCTATTGTTTTGTTCTTTAGCTGAGCTGTGGGAAGCCTGAAGCATCCTCTCCACTTTCTGCCGTTTCCTTTTTAACCCCAAAAGTATTCTGTTATTTTTTTCTGATGCTGTCTTTAGCAATTTTGAAACATTTACAAGATTTCAAAATTACTTGAAATCCATTGCAAATTCTGATGATACTGAATAAACCTGACAAGCCTTGGAGAATTTTTTTACAGAGCTGGATATAAAATCAAATCCATATGTTTGTTTTTTTTTGTTTTTTGTTTTTTTTTTTGACTGGTTTGTGTTAAAATCTCTTTCTTCCCGCTTTAAATTATGGATTAGCTTTAAAATGCAGATAAAACTTTTATTGGGTGGTACAGAAGAGGAGAGCCGTGGTCTGTGTCTGACCAGGCCGCTGACAAAAGAGGCAGTTTTCCTACATATTGCATGGCTTTTAACAGCAGTGGGGCTGGGGTCTGCCTGTTAACATGTCTCCTCACATTGCGCTTCCGATGGCAGACAGACAGCTTAGAGATGCTTTGGCGCTACATAAACCCCAGAAGCCAGGCCAGACCTAACATGTCTTGACATTCGCCTGGTAGAAGGACTGAGGCCTTGTAGGATGATCCTGCCCTGAAACAGAACCCAGGAGTGAGTGGCCAAACAGCACCAGGACTTTTCCCTGTGTTTTATTGGGTCTACTTAAAAAAAAAAAAAAAAAAAAAATCCAGACTGATTCACGGAAGGCAGGAAGCGGTCATGCTGACCAGTTTCAGACCATTCAAGATTCACCTTTTGAGATTCCTGCCTTCTCCCGATGTCATAAAAGGGGGACAGAAAACATCAACGAGGGACTAAATAAATGATAAGAGAAAAACAAGCAGAGCCACGGTTGCTCTGGTAGGGATGGGGGTATTTGAGCCTTGGGGTCTTTGGATAAAAGGCACTTTGTAGGGGTGCGATTTGTTTTGTTCAATACCCACATCTTCCTCTCTCTTGGCTCCCTCCTCTCCGCTCTAATCAAGCAGTCTCTAATTTGGGTTCCAAGTCCAGTACCGGGAAAAAGAAGGAGGCTTGTTACTTTGAAGAGTCTTGAATGAATAACACAGATAAAAGATTCAGGCACAAAAAAAGAAGAAGAAAAGTGAGGGGAGGGTGAGGGCGAAAAGGGGGAAAATCACAAGGCACCCTATTCTCTCGCCTTCCTTTGGTCAAGGCAGCTGAGCTATTATGACCCGATCTGAATTGAGTTTTTTTAGCAGCAGAAGACTGGAATTTCTTTGTCTTCCTATCAGTTAGCTATTGTGGATGCTTCCATATGCCGAAGAACCCACCCTAAAAAAATTAGGACTTTTCCAAATGCAGAAATTGCACAAAGCTGTGTCCACACTACACATAGCTTGAATGCCATGAGTGCTGAGGCTCCCCGTTTTCACTGTCTGCCAAAACGTGTGTGAACACATGCAACTCTGCAATAAAAAGTGGAGGTCTCTGAATTATATGCACGTGCGTGAATGTTGCAGTCAGCTGACCCTTTGTTCGTGCTTTTTGCGGCGAACGCAAAGAGGTCGGTTGAGTCAATGCAAGTTGCATCTGTTGGCACCTTCTATAGCTTTCAAAGAAAATTGTTTCCTTTTTTTTCTACCCTTAAACCTCGGTCAATGAATGCAACTTTAACAAAAGCGGATAACATCAAAGATAATACCAATATTTCTCTCTCTATTTTCCTATAAGGAAAGCACATTGAAAAAAAAACAAACAAAAAAAAACAACCGTAACTACACATTTTAACAGCCCTTTTAACCTGTGTGGCGTTGCTGCGAGGCCATATGTGTTTCCAGTAACATGATGTTAACATGTTTCTGTGTCCTACAACTGAGACAATATGAGCAACAGCTGTTTCACCTGGCTTGCTGCCTCTGTTATGACACAAAGGCTGTTAATCTTGCCAATAAAATCTCATTAACAAGCAGACGCAGTGATTCTCGGGCACGTCAGCACTTCCTCTCTGTGCTTGCCTACTTACTGTACACTCACACTACACTCACATGTCACTTTATCAGGCACACCTGTTCAGTTTCTTGTTAACATGGCAGCGATTCGATGCATTTAAGCCTCTAGATGCAGTAAAGGAGGCCAGTTGAGGTTTAAATTGAGTACCATTATGACAAATAAAGGGGATTTAGATTATCTAGGTGGTCTGAGTATTTCAGAAACTATTGCTCCATTGGTATTTTCATGCACAAATATATATGGGTTTCCAGAGAGTGATACAGTAAGAGAGAAAATATCAAGCTAATTGCAGTTGTGTCAAAGAAAATCACTCCGTAATATCAGAAGGGAATGGGCAGAACAAGCTGATTGAAAGGCAACATCAGCTTAAATTTCCACTCTTTACGAGCATGGTATGTAAAATATCATCTGTGACTAAACAACATGTTGAACGTTAAGGCAGCAGGCCTCGGCAACAGAAGACCATGCTGGGTACCACTCCTGTTATTTAAAATCAGGAAACTAACGTCACAGTTTTCACAGCTTCTCTGATTTTAGGCAGTAGCAGTTTGGAAAACTTCTGTCAATCTGACACTGCATAGATGTCACTCTAAGAATTGTTGCTGACTATTTCTATCAGTTTATGGCTGCAGGGCAGCCAATGTTATCATGGCTACTTCTAGTAGGACTTTGCACCGTACCACAAAAATCAACTTATCCTGAACATGGTGGGTTAATTGTACTCTGTTGGCCTCCACAGTCACTAGATCACAGCTCAATAGATCACCTTTGAGAAGCTTGGAGATTGACATCATGGATTTGCAGTTAAAAAGATCTGTTGCAACTGTGGGTTGCTCATAGTTAGTATGAACTGGGATCTTTGTCCAACAACTTGTTGTATTCATGCCATGATGAATTACAAAAAATCCTCAAATGGTCAGTGAGTGCATGTTACAGGCATGTGGTTATCGTCAGTCTCTCACTGATCTTATCATAAATATGGTTGAAACTACTTAAACTGACATGAATCTGAATATTTACAGGCTCCTTGCTGCTTCACCATGTTACCTGTTCATCTCCAGTTTTGAAATGCATTTTCCAATTGGTACTTGGAGTGGTTATTAATAAGCAGGCACTTCTGCTGGTCGTGCTGAATGCTGATGGAGACTAATATTTTGATGATAGAGGAAGCTTTGCTCTACAGTATAATTATGCTAATGTAATAGCTCCAGCACTTAACTGTCTATCCGTGACACTGGACCAGGTACTTCATCAAAGACAAGATACAGGCTTGACCTAAGCACATTACGCCACGAGGGAATGCAATGACCCTCATGCTCATATTCAGAAAAAGAAGAAGAACGAGATAAAGAAAAACCCAACACAAAAACTTTTTATCTGCTTTTTCACTAGTTAAAGTAAATCCATACGTAACTCTTTACAACATAAATAAAAACTGGTCAGTCTAGCACGTCTGAAGATCATGTACGTACACAAGGCAGCACAAACACTGGTGACAAAGATATGTAAAACAAAACTTTTCTCTATCCATGTCTTTCTATTTATCGCTCACAGCCTTTATTTATATATTGTAATGAGAAATCTGACCTTTGCACCCTGAAAATATAGAGAATGCTCAGTTTTCAAGCTCCCACTCGTATGAACGCCTGCCAAACAGCGATCAAGGCAAAAGGCTTACTATCTGCAAATCCTTGGAAGTAAATTAGGAGCTAGATGTTATCTTGTTCTTTTCAAAGAGTATTTATTCACAGGACCAACACAACTGATAAATTCATCAGAATTGGCTTATTTTCCTGGTTTGTGCAGAGGAGATTTAGCCGCAGTCTTTCAGGTAGTTGTCGTTGTTGAATAAGTGTATCAACAATGGCTGTAGTTTGAATCTAATCCTGATCAGAAGATCGAAGGAGGAAAAACAGCAGAAATCTCAAGCAACTGTGACCAGAATATCTATTAACTATGGTCAGGTGGAATCAACATCATCACCTGCATAGTTGTTCAAGCACCTAAAAAGACATTACTATGCTTATCCATAGATCTTTGTTTTCTTTACTCTGCAGAAACCCTCTGACCTCGTGAGGTGAATGGTTTTCCTTAGAAAAGTTACCTAAAAGTGCAGAGACAGCATCTTGAATATCATAGAGATGTTTTAATCAGATGTTGAAGGAGTAACAAAGCTGTTAACCTATAGGCTGGTGAAATAAGCATAAGGAAAAAGAAAAAATACTTGCACAAACTCAATTTGGCAAGAATTATGAACTATGACAGAAAAAGCAAAAAGCAAAAATGTTTCCTTTTTTCAAACAATAAAATATCATTTGAAACCCCAACCTTTAACCCTTACAAATAGAGAGATTAAAAGTAAAAGAAAAAATGATATAAAAGCATTTTCATTTGCAATGGAATGTATGAAAATGAATAGTACAAGTGAACTGAATAAGTAAATGGAGGTCAGAATTTATTTATTTCTTTCCCTGCAAGAAGACTACCTTTCTAGAAGAACTGAAGGTTGTGTGCAATGAAGAGGCCTGAGTATGTTATTTACACATTCTACAGAGACCGCTGTAAGTTTGTTGCTTGAAAAGGGTAAACAATCACTTGACAAGGGACAAATTACTGG